>NC_134545.1:68463198-68766228 GCF_050624435.1 Tenrec ecaudatus
TCCATAAAGTCCACAACAATATGCACCAATTCACAGGCTCGAAAATCTTCTCTTCGTCTGGTTGGACTCAGGTGAACTCAGTGTGAGCTGCCTCACTAAGCCTCACCAGGTAATCCATTGGCCACCTTGCCTTTCGACCGTGGGTCCCTTCCTAAATTCTTAACAACCCTAGCCCCCTTTGACCTAGGTCGTGTCATAGGTTGAAGTTCCACACAAGTCTTTAAAATCAGACGAGGTACTCGCTCTCATCTTCTACTCTGGTCCCTATGAACCAGGTCTACAGGTGTCAGTGGCCAGTCTCATCTGTTCTCTTTATTGCTGCATTTCTCCCACTTCCATTCAAGTGACCCAGTGATCACCTAGCAACCCTTTCTGTCTGCCTGCAGTCTCCCTTTAACATTCAGTCATAGAGAGGGAGAGATTCTTCATGGCTCTAAATTTTTCTAGCTTCAGGCACAAAGACATAGTTCAAAATTCAAAATGGTCAAATTCCTTTTTTTCATCATTCTGCCAACAGCAAGTCTTATCAGTCAGCAAGTTTTTTTGAATGCAAATATCCTATGTATTAAAGGCAGTAGGTGAGACTTATCTTATAGGTGGAAGCAGTAAGCTTACACACTCTCTATTCTCATACTTCCTAATAATGATTTTTATCAATAACAATAAGCAGAAATCAGTGTAAACCTAGTACAGCCAGAGCCTAAACTCAATCCTTTAAAGTTAAATTCAATCCTTATCTAAACTGTCCAATCTATATTTAACTCTTATCTAAACTAAACTTTCTTATCTAAACTTAAAACAATCAAATTCAATATTTCCTTATCTAAACTATTCATATGCAATATGACCTTAGGCATCTGGCTGCATAGAGCTAGGATCTTGTCTACTGTCAGTCATTTTGACTAGGCAGGATGGTCTCAAGGAAGTTCAAGGAGTTATTTTTTGCCCTGAACTCAAAATTTACAGTTATCACATTCACTTCCACCAATTCATATAGGAAAACCAAAGAAAAGAATCAGAACTTTAACTTTCCATGTCCTTTGCAGAAAGCAAAGGCGTGAACAGTGGGGTCTTATCTGACCTCAGGGTAGTCAAAGAAAAATTACTATACGGCAGAGATCAAATAACCATCCATTCTCGATCTTCATGATTTGTTCTTTAGTATCCAACTTCCAAGGTACCATAATGTGTTAGGCTGGGTTGACTAGAGAACAAATCCAGTGACACTCATATTTATTTATTGGTTTGTTTGTTTAAAACAGAGCTTTAGATTAAGAAGTACTTATATAGCAAGCAAGCATCCCTGCCCAGTCCAGATCAAATCCATAAGTCCAGTATTAGGCCATAAGAACCTCTTCAGACTCACACAACTACATGCAATGATGCAGAATGCAGGAAGATCACCAGTCAGTGAGGGCAAAATTTTGTCCATCCAATGGTGGTAGTGACATCACAGGGCTCTGGCAGTTCCCAGTGTGGCTCTTCATCAGGAAGATGAAAGGAGAGAGAGAGGAGGGAGGTTCCCTGATGCTCCTTATGAGAAAGCTGTGCCCATAAGGAGATATCCTGAGGCTGTGACCTGATTGACAGGATAGACCACACCCTCCACTCTTATCCTTTTGATTCCAGCTCTTCTGATTTAATGGTGTTGGGAAAGAAACAAATAAGAGGGAAATTAAAGGATTAATAAGATAGGTGTAAACTTTGATCCTGACATTGACCTATGCTCTCAGCACAAAGCAGTCTTCTTTCCAACAGTTCACTGACACAAAGCAGGTTATTCATTCATTTGTTTGTTCAACACAGATATATTCTGTACCCACTAGACACTGTGCTAGTATGCTGATGCTGTTTAATTATACTTGGGAAGAACGCAAAACTCACAAGACAATAAATCAAAATAAGTAGTTAGTAGAATAATGACAATATATTTTATCATAATTGAAATGCAACTAAAGCATTCACTTGGGTAATTATATTACACACAAAGTCTCAAAATTACAAGTAGCAATAAGACTGGTTGAATGAAGAATCTACCTTTTTGCATTAATCACCACATGGGTGCTACATCTATCTAATATAACTGAATCTTATAGATAAACCTTGGCATAGATAAACCTTATAGATAAATATTGGCAGTGAAAAATATTATTACTCATAAAAAAGCACACAGATAATAACAGAAACAGCTTGATGTTAGTCTTTACATTCTACATGTGCCCCACTTTATAATGCTATGGGACAGAAATCTGCTTACATCTCACCTGAGAGGGTGGAGACAGAGACCTGGAACAAAAATAGAATTTATCCAGGAATATGAAGTTGAGAAAGACTTTATTGAGGCAGGGAAAAAACTCCTGGGAGGGAAGGAAGAGCAGAGAAAGGGACGGGGGCATCTTGAGCCCCCAAGTAGGTTCCAAGACCCAGTGAGTTAGGTCAGGGAAATCACGCCTAGCAGTGAGGCTGAGGGACATATATAGGGCTTGAGCCAAGGACATATGTACTAATTAGGGGAAGGAGGGGCTTCTGATGCTACAGTTGCAGGGTCTGAGTCAGGATGTGGTTTGTGAATAAGTCATCCCAGATAAGCTCCTTGAACTGCTGGATGAAGGGACTGCACAGTCCAGCTCTGTCCTTGAGAGGCAAGGGAAGGGGCTGTACGGTTCAGCAGGCTATCTTTCGGGAGAGCTGGGGAAAGAGGCTACATGGGCTGGACCCAGGTCAAACATTCCAAACTCTTATAGTAGTAATGGGCGTCATAATATATCATTAACTACTTCCTGCTGAGGTCAGGCGATGAGAGAGTGATTAAGAGTCGGGAGGTCTGGGGCCCAGGCCAGTTGGCAGCAGACTGTAAGGGTGAAGCAAGAGTTGGTTGAAGGTCAGGTTGGAGATGGCTTTCATTTGGTCCTGCAAAAATTTAAACACACAGGAGCCAACAGTAACAGTACACACATTATTGCCAAAGGCCCAACGAGTGGCATAACCATGATGTGACAGAATGTTGAAATCATGAGAAAGGGCTGGTGGTGCCCCACTGACATTTTCTGATTTCCTTAGCCATGTTGTGGAGCGCTTTAACAATTTATTTGACAACTTTAGACTTATTGCTGTAGTGCGCTACCATTTTGGCAGGTGTTAATAGATTCAATGCATGACGGCTTTGAAGAGTTACCTGTGCCAGGGATGTAAGTTGTTGCTGCAAGGAGGTGAGAGACTTTGAGGTGGAGTTTATGACTAGCTGGAGTTGTTTTTTCTAAAGTCTTGTGTTTGGAGTATACTGTGCCCTAATGGGTGAGTGTGCAGATGTGGGCATGCAGATGCATCAACATAAGTGAGCGAGTTTGTACCAATCAGTGTGAGTGGGTTCATGGGTGTGTGAGTGTGTGCAGGCATGTGCACGGAACATAAATGAATGTTGTATGAATAGTGAATATGGGCGTGTGAGAATGTGAGCGTGAGAATGAGTTGTTGTAGTGAATACAGGAATGTAAGAATGAGCTATTGTAGTAAGTATTATGTTTGTAAACTTTATGTAGAGAAAAGTTATTTTCATCCCGATTTGTGAAGTAACAGATTAGCTGTGGTGATGACTTTGGTTTGGCTTTTATAATAAGTTGTGCATTCTGTTAGCAGGCTTTGTTTAGGGATTGTTTCCTGAACTGTGAATTGCTACATGTACGAGGGATTGGGTGTAACAAAATTGAGTAAGGAGTTAAGTACAAGAAGTTTTAGTAAAACGTAAGGTGGTAGGGCCCATCATCTGAGTGGAGTAATGGTCATGGTGTGGGTTAGGAGTTAATTTCACCAAAGTCAGATGATGCCAATTGCGATCTTCAAGGACTTTTATTGCTCTGGGTGTCGACAGGATGATGATGTTCGTTTTTTTTTTTTGTTTGTTTGTGTTGCAGAGGTTGAGGATGGAGATTTTTCAGCAGAACAGTCTTCTGGGTTGATTTCAGGTAGGACAGGTTGCGCAGGATCAGAGGCAGGTGGACATCTGTCTGTGTGTTCTCGGAGAAAGGTTCTTAAGAGAGAGATAGAGGGTAACTAGTTTGCCAGTGGTGGTAGTGTGACTGGTAAGATGTGGTTGATTAAATGTGGCCTGCCATACATTAACTTGAAAGGGCTTAGGAAAGAGAGAGAATGAGGAGTGGCATGGATTCAAGTTAGGACTAGTGGACGCATGTCTATTATTACTGGCATAGTTTTAGACTTAGTTTAGACAGATGACCTTTTATAATTGCATTCATCTTTTTAACTTTTTTTCTAGAGTGCTGAGGCCTGCACAGGCTATGTAAGCACCACTTAATGTCTAGTGCGAATGACACTTGTGTGATTTGAGACACAGAGCATAGGTTGTAGGACCTGAAGAAGAGCACAGGGCCCTAGATGCAGGGAATGGTGGACTTGATGGATCAGATCTCAGCTTGGTTGGCAGGGAAAGATATTCACTTACTGTTTATGATGGGGGACACTTCAGTTGTTAGGAATCGTCTGTAGCTAAGAGGAGTGCTCGAGTGAGAACAATGAGTTCGGCTTTCTGAGAAGTGGTTCCATCTGGGAGACATACAGCTTCCCAAACCTGATCAAGTGAAACTACAGTATAGGCGACTCATCACTGTCCCTGGGTGTCTATGACAAAACTGTTATCAACAATCAAAGTTAAATCTGGATCAGGATAGGGCTGATTTAAAAGTTTAGGTCCAGGTAGTGTTAGTTGTTCAATCTCTTGCAGGCAGGAGTGACTGCTAGGTTCTGGCAAGCCCAGGAGCTGAGCCAAGAGAGTTGCTGGGTTTAGAGAGGGTGCCTGGTACAGGGTTGTGTTAGGGTTTTCAATAAGCATAAGGTGGATCTTTTGTAGGTGATTGGGAGACAGTAAAGACAGGATTTGTTGTGAGAGAAAAGTTTGCAGTTGTGGGTAGATAACATCTACCTAGGCTTTCTTAGTATTAGTTTGAGAACTTCATTAGTAGGGCAGCAGCTGTCACCAGGGCCTGGAGGCATGGCTGCCAGCCTCTGACAGTCATATCTGACTGCTTAGACAGGTAAGTGACTGGAGAGTGGATGGGCCCCAGGGGCCGAGTCAGGACTTTGGCTGCTATGCCCTGCCTTTTATCTGTGTAGAGAAAGAAAGGTTTACTAGGGTTTGGTAAATGTAAAGGCGGAGACTGGAGGAGAGGTTTGTGGAGTTTGTGAAAGGTTGCTTTGTTTAATTGAGGAGAGTCTAGAGGGCTAGCAGGGGTGGCTGCTTTCAATTTATGATCTTGTCTGCTTTGTTGCTTCCCTGTGTTCCCAGGGAACTCTCAGCTTGATATCCCTTACATTTTTTCACTGAATATGAAAATTGTATTAACTGTCAGCTGGGAATCGTTTTGGTTGCAATGCATGAAGTTTGCAACCACCTGTGGGGCGTTTAATGGCTTAGTTATAAGGGAGAAATTAAGGATCTAATGTAAAGTATATGTTCACTCAAAGTCGGTGGTTGGAGATTCTTTATGACAGTGTTTATTTAGAGTTAAACTCTGAGTGGTGGGGTGCGGCACAGGCTTAAACAGACAGCAGTGGAATGAAATAAGTGTGTCTTGGAAGGAGAGAGAAGTTGAGAGTTGGGCTGTCTGCTTTAGAACTGTTTTA
Source organism: Tenrec ecaudatus (assembly GCF_050624435.1). NCBI lineage: Eukaryota > Metazoa > Chordata > Mammalia > Afrosoricida > Tenrecidae > Tenrec > Tenrec ecaudatus. The sequence goes on from NC_134545.1 coordinate 68,468,836, forward strand.
TTTGAGGCTTCAGGTAGAGGCAAATGAACGCTGACAAGCTGGGTTAAGGGGGATGATAAAAAATGGCATCATTAAAGGTGGGGTGACTAAAGGCTTGGAGAAATGACCATCAATTACCATAACTGAGACTGAGGGAGGGGAAGTTGGGTCTGAGAATGAGGAGAAAACTGAAAAATGCAGCTGTACCGTGTCCACCAAAAAGAAACTGGATTACCTGCTACCCTGGGCATGGCGCAGGGGTGGGGGCTTTTCACTGAAGTTGCTGAGTGAGGGGCTTTGTCAGTCATCGTTGGTGGTCAGGTCAAGCAGTGTTAATGGCAGTTTAAGGTTTGGAGGGACTGGCCCTCCACGGCTAGGAGCTGAGGATCAGTTCCTTCTCCAGTGGCTTGCTGACCTCACAATGGACAAGGCTCAGCAAATGGCCATGGATGTGGGCAATGCTTAGCTCAGTGCCCTTCCTGGCCACATGTGAATTAGGGTCCCAGCAGCAGGCGGTTAGAGGAGGCTGAGGCTGAGGGGGCTGAGGAGGTTGAGGAGGAAGGGAATATTGAGGAGTCTGACTAGATTTCGGGTCAAAAGGGGGTGGGAGGGATTAAGGTGGAGGATGGGTAGGTGGGAAGGACATTGCTTCCAAGGAGTCAGAAGCGGTCAGATTGGGTTGAGTGGCAGTGGAAGGATGATTGAGCAAGTAAGCCCTGGCTGGGTGACAGGTAGCACATAAGGAAGGACAGTAGCAGAGGAAAAGTAAAGTCTGAAGGTGTGCTACCTTCACATCCAGCTTGGGTATCTATTTGACAGGTCCTCAGATCATTTTGTGTCTAGGGACAAAAATTGTTAAGGTCGCAGAGAATGTTTGAATCGAAAGTCCTGGCCAGCACGATTCATTGTCCAATTGGGATTGTGGCCACACTCAGTGACAGAAATAGACCGGATTCTTAGGGCGAATGTCCAGAGTCAGACCCAGTTTGGTGAGATTGGTCAGGAGCCATCCCAAGGGACTGTCCCTTGGAGGCTTTGAGAATGAGCTTTTCCATGGTATCTTGATCTGCAAGGGGTATGGTCATAGAAGGATGTCTTCTGGTCGCCATCTGCAGCCTTCATTCAGGAGGTGGCCCGATAACCCTGAGAGGCATCCCGGTCAGAGATAGGGGCCCAGTGGGAGAGTCCTGGACTCCCGAGAACAGAAAGGTTCCCTGGCACAGGCCTGCAGTTTTAACAGGCAGACAGGGACCTTGGGTCAGTGACAGTGAAAGACACCACAGAAAGCTATGGAGGGGGAGGGTCCTGGCTTTGTGGCAGGCTGAATGAAGGGCTGTCAGAAGCCTTCATTCAGGAGGGAGCAGACTTTAGATAAGGTCTGAGAGCAGGCACCTCAGAAATGATGGGGAGGAGGAGGTGGTCGACTTTAGAGTAAATCTGAGAGCAGGCACTGCAGAACTTCTAGCACAAAACACACAAACAGGTAGAAAAAGCTCAGACAGACTGAACTCTAGTACAGTCAGAAGGTGCAGTCACTACTAGGTACTCACTTGTAGAGATGCAGTGGATGGGAGTGGAGAGGTCCTGGTTCAAGGGAAGGGGGGATGGAAGAGGGAGGAGTGCCTTACTCACCCAAGGGTGGGTAGGGGCGTATTCAGACAGACACCTCTTACTCCTCCCATGTTTTGGCACCAAGATGAGAGGCTGGAGACTGGAGACAGGGATGCAGAACAGAGATAGAATTTAGCCAGGAATGTGATGGTGAGAAAGATTTTATTGAGGCAGGGAAAGAACTTCCAGGAAGGAAGGGAGAGCAGAGAAAGTGATGGGGGTATCTTGAGCTCCCAGGCAAGTTCTAAGACCCAACAAGTTAGGTTAGGGAAGTTGTACCTGGAAATGAGGCAGTGGAACATATATAGACAGGGCTTGAGCCAAGGACACATGTACTGATAAGGGGAAGGAAGGCCTTCTGGTGCTACAGTTGCAGGGTCTGAGTTAGGATGTGGTCTGTGAGCAAATCATATTGTTTTTCTGCAGACCCACTTCCTGGAACACTGAGGGAAGGTGCTGTATAAACCCGGCCCAGAGAGATAAGCAACTTGAAATGCTGGAGGCAGGGACTGCACAGTCCAGCTCTGGCCTTGAGAGGCGGGGGGCAGGGGCCTGCACATTCCAATAGACTATCTTTCGGGAGAGCTGGGGGAAGCAGTTGCATGGTCCTGACCAACCCAAACATTAACCTTGCCCCAAATTGATGTCTATTCTTGTCATTTACAAGTAATCGATGACTCCTTAGGCAGCAGCCATGCTGCAATTCAGTTAGCTGTTGGCTGTTCTCTCCACCTTTTATCTCATACTTCATACTACTCCTTCATACTACTCCTCTTTCTTGCTGTTCATACTTCAATGCTAACAGATCTAGCTTTCAGTGATTAACCTGGAATAGTCCTATGCCTGCCTTAGTGCTAACCCAGCAAACAGGACTACTCTGCAAGAAACCCCTTGAATCAATGCCCCAGGGGATCTGCTCTTCTTAAACACTCCTGTGGATCCTGACATTGCCTCTGCTAATCTGCTTGGAGGGTCACCAGATTCCTGCCTATCTTATTATGATGCTGCAAGCCTGCTATGGTTCTCATCACCATGGCTTCTCCTGTTTTCCAATGTTTCTGTTTCAGTATTGGAGATCTTTATGAGTATACAGTTGCTTCCTGGTCTGGGAGGTTCTTAATACAGGTGTGCACGTTTCCAAGACATATCCTCCCCCCGTGTTTTGGTAACTAAAAGATCTAAGACTTCTGTAGAAACCTTGAGTTTCGGGATAGGGCTTTCCTGGAAGGAGAACAGCCTGACCAATCACTCCAGCAGATTTTAGCTCAACCAATCACTCAGCAGATTGCAGTTCAACCAGTCCTCTTAAACAGACCCAGTGTGGCAGATTGTGCCCTGAACAATACTTCCAGTTGGGGTGTAAACACAGGGACAGAAAATCAACATGAAAGAGCCCATTGTGCTCACTATGCCAAGAGGTATATTAAAATGATATAAATAATATGTTAAAAATGATATAAGTGATATTTTAATATCCTTATTGCAAAGTGAATAAATACCATTCTCCCATTCTATCTGATTTGTAAGTTAGTTTTATAAAGTCAACTTTTTGTTTATAAGGAAAAAATAACCTTTGAGTCATGTTAAATGCAACATGTATCATTAAATGTGTGATGGTTTGGCCAGATTCTACCATCCATTAATGAGATTTATTGTTTATGGTATGTTTAGTATAGTTTAAATGGCAAGATAAATCATAGGACAAATGTTTCTTTAGTTGATTGACATTTTTGTTTTCAGATTAATCCCTGCTACATGATAAAACAAACTTTCCATTATGGAAATTATTCGAATGGGAATAAAAGGAAAGCAGACCCAGAGCATGGGTTTTACTTAACAGGTTTTATTAGAGTTACGACTTGCCCGGGTGTTTAGAATGGATTGAGAGTAAAGGGGGCAGGGTGGGGGAAGATTGGAAGACAGAGCGAAGAGAGAATAGCCCAAAGTAAGAAAGAGAGAGCAAAAGAGAAGAGTCAGAGGGACCGATGTGCAGACACAGGAGAAAATGGAGAAAGTCAGAGAGAGCGTGAACAAAGGAATCCTGCAGTAATAAACTTTGGGGACAGAAATAAAGTATTATGTCTCAAAGGAGCCCATGCTTTCTTCTGATGGGCTGTGGCACCAGCCGAACAGTGAAGGGGAAGTTCTGGGAGACATCTTGAGGAGGCCAGGTGTCACCTTAAGCTAGGTGGGTGTAGGGGAGGGGGGTGAGAGAGGCTGGCTATGGTTGAGAACTGTAGTGTTGCTGCTGGACCCTTTAGAAATAAGCAACTCATCTAACTACTGCTTGCTTTTAATCATTCCAAAGTATAACATTATTTTAAAATGACAACTACATTGCTAGTTTTAGCTTTATATACATATTTTCAATACATGGCATATATACATATTTGTATATACAGATGAGGTGAGTTAAAAAACACATAACTGAAAAATTTCAAATCCTTTACTAAACAAAATTATGATACTGTGTAGCTATTATTTATTGACATATAATTTGTGTAGGTCTATATACTTCTGAAGGCAGTGTTTCTGTCACTGTAACTCTTCACTAAAGAAATCTGGGCTCTGACTTACAGCATGTCAAAATGACATTTTTGGTAACTGCAAGGGACTTGTATTGAGTTCCATTACATTAGTCTAGCCCCTGCTAAACCAAAGAAGTGATTTGGTGCTTTTTCCTACACAGGTGCACCTTTCCTGGACTGATTTTCACCATTGCTATTTTCAGTTTTCTGGAATCTTCTTCATAATCCACCTTCATGGTCATTCGCTGATGTTCTAGAGATTCTAACAGGATTTTCCCCTTGGAATTCCAAAAGAGCAGCCACTATAAATGCTCCAGCATAGCCCTCAGAAATTGCCTTGACTGGATTGTTTTAAGACAATTTAATAAGACTAAAATAAGCATATTACTGAGAGAACTTGTCAGCAGCCATCCACTGATTATGCCTTTTGTTTGGAATAAATTCATAGGTGTATAATCAGGAACCCTGGTAGCATTTTTTTACTTGCCCTTGTATGTGTACGTGCGCATATCTATATATACATTGATGCATTCAATATACAAGTGAAGTATCTGTGAACATAGTTGTTTTATTGAAATTCATAAACATAATATTTCACTGAACATTACTGCAAGTTAAAGGAATTTCATTGTGATGTAATAAAAAGAAGCAGCAAGTTAACATTATTATACCAGAGACATAATTATCAGAATCCTCTGTCAGTTTGGGGGATGCCATTAATAGAATTGTCATTTAGGAATTGCTACCTGATTTAAATAATTCCCATTTTTTCATTAAAAACAGTACACGTATTATCTAGTATATTTTATTTCTAATGAACTACGACCTCACAATATATTTGAGATTTCATTATTTTCTAAATTGTCCTCTAACTAATGTTTAACTTTTCTTCTTTAGGCAATACAGCAAAAGTGTACATTGAGATTCAGGATGAAAATGATCACCCCCCTGTGTTTTCAAGGAAGTTTTACATTGGAGGAGTGTCTGAAGATGCAAGAATGTTTGCGTCTGTGCTTAGAGTTAAGGTATGAAAACATCTATTGTTACCTTACATGAAACCACAGGGGTCAGGTGTTGCAAATCAATCATAAGCATGTCGTTTGCATCAATTGCATACTTACACATGTTGTTTTTTTAGAACTCCCAAACTTGAAAATGTACACACCGTAACTATCCACATTTAATACAAATTAATTAAATTATTTGAGTGGTAAGCACATTTTTATCCTTTATGCTTACCATAAATGTCACCAATTTTCTATGATGCTTTACACTGAAAAGAACATTAACATATGTGCAAGTTTTTTCCTAACAAAATTTTATGCTTCCATCAAAAAAATAATTTTAGGAAAAGCTAAAATCAAAATCTTAGAGGGCGTTAGGAGGAATTTCTGTGCTATGCAGTTCATCCTCTCAATTATAGCACTATTATTCTTAAAGTATTTCAACTACCAGCTTCTAATACAATTATAACCATACACATAGCAAACATGAAAATAAATGAATCAACCCACATGTTGATCGACTCTAGTTTTAGAAATAAGTATTTTATTTTCTTTTACTATTACTAGAAACATTATGATTCGATCATTTTGTGCATAGTTTTGTCACTTTTAACTCCAACAATGGAAACAATATAAATATCAAACAAGCAAATATTGTGCCTAGGTAGAATAGTTTTCCTATAGTGCTAAGTACTAGATTCCAATTTGGATTACAAGTTACAATTAAAAGGTAAGCACATGTTTAAAAATATACAAATTTGCTCTGATTTTGATTTCAATATGTTCATCCCATTAAGAACTAGTTAGTTCAGTGAATTCATCTATTTTGCAAAGATTTCTAGGGTGTACATAATATTACTAAGCTTTGTTCTAAAAATTGGTCAAAGGATAATAGAAAATATAATCAGACATACCTCCAAACTAATAACACATTAGAAAAATCAATAACAATTTGAATACAATGTTATATTGTGATGGAGTCCCTGGATGGTGTGAATAGTTAACCCACTGGGCTCCTAAACTGAAAGTTGGAGATTTGAATCCAGTTGGAGCTGACTCGATGACACTTAACATCAACAATATCAGGCTTCAGTAGAATGGTATGGAGATCTACTTCCAAAAGGTTATGATCCATGCAGCAAAATTCTACTCTGAAATAGATGGGGTCATGAATTGGAATCCATTCACCAGCAACTGGTCATGAAGTGATAAATTCTAAGAGAAAAGGCCATAAAGTTGGTAAGAGAATAATGAAAGTTATGCTATATTAAATAAGAAGAACAACTTAGCCCTCTCTGATGGGAGAATTTATGAACAAGGACCAAACAAAGAGAAAGTGCAATACATGTAGATGACTGAGGAAGGAATGAATATTCTGGACATTCAATTGTAAAGTTCCTGAAGCTAAATGCTACTTGCAAGCTTGTGTGACTGCAAAAGACTGGCAGGGGCTCAGATTGGAAATGTTGCCAAAGAATAGAGTTAACACATTTATTCTAAGTACAGTAGAAAGAACGCTTCTAGATTGTTCTGACCAAAAGAGTGTATGTGTTAGCCAGATATGACTAGAGAAGCAAATCAAGAGACACTCATATGTGTATAAGAAAGAGCTTTATACAAAGAGTAATTGTGTAGTAAGAAAACATCCCAGCCTAGTCCAGATCAAGTCTATAAATCTAATATTAACCCATATGTCTGAAGCCAGTCTATAACTTCCTCCTCAGACTCACACAAAACTCTGTAATGACGCAGAATGCAGGAATATCACAGGCTGATGGGTGGATAGTCTTGTGGATCCAGTGGTGGTGGGAGTATCTCAGCGCTGGAAGGGTTCGTCACGTGGCTCTTCCAGCTCCAGAAATCTGGTTCCCTCAGAGTAGCTCCATGTGTCTTGTCAGCAGGAATGTCTGGCAGGGAGACAAGCAGAGAGAGTATATCTGGCCTCCAGTGAGGCTATTTATCTCCTTCAAGTCTCCAAAAGAGGTCATCAAGCTGCTACCTGATTGGCAGGCCTCCACCCCTTCACAAGTTGACAGGAAATTATGTAATACCTTTTCTAAAAGGCTTATTGTGGCTACCCTTGTCATTTAACTCACAGACTAGGAAAGCGGGTCTGAGAATAATATTCTAGAAGCAGCAATCTAGAATAAAGTTGCCAAAGGTCCAGCCCTAGGTTCTGTGTGGGGTAAAGTATAGCAACAGCTGGTTGAGACAACTGCAGAAAGCGGTGTCACACTGGAGTGGCGAGTGATAGCAATTAAACCCAAAATAAAGTATTTTGAGGGGAGGTTAGCTGTTGAAGAGCTGAACTCAAGAGAATCGCTGATGAAGTTGGGAATAAAGGAGATTTAGTCTTATCAACAGGTGTACAATAAAGTACCATGGGGAGAATTGTCTCTATGACGAGACAATGGTGGCGTTGGCCTTCTTGTGATGTGGCAAATAGGCATGGGGTTGATCTGAAGGACTTCTAGACGTAGAACATTGGTTATGCTGATAGCTAGCACCTTCCTGTGTCAGGTTTCTCTGATTGTTTGTAGTGGTGAGTCAGGGACTCTTGGAAAGGCTGGCGGAGCAGGAGGCAATAAAAGGACAACTGAGAGCTCTAGAAGACACTACTCCAGGATAGATAGACATTTAACTTAAAGAGCATAAAAAAATACGTAAAGAATGAATGATTTAAAATTGATGCTAACTTTCTCACGGTAAAGTTCCCAAGAGTAAGTCAAAAAATATTTCTACAAAATCTTTTATTCAACAAAAATATTCAAATTATTCTAGTTGTCTATGTGTGTCTAATATGGCTTAAAGATGTATGGAAAGATCAGCTCTTTGGGCGTACTGACCTTCACACAATGCCTTTGGCATTCAACTATTGGGGAAGTTGCCGAGGATAAGATGTTTACATCAACTCGAGAATGTCAAGCCAGGTGGTAATTCTAAAGTGGTCTTCCACAAGTTTCTAGACTTCAGCCACAGTTTGTCATTGGTTGAGGTTGACAGTCCTTCCTCCCTTGCCTCATCTTCAAGGTCTTTGTTAAGATAGGGGAACCTTCTAAAAACTAAAATTTCATGTAGAGCAGTATTCTCTGTAGCTTGTTGCAAAGCTTCAATTTTATGAAGAGGTGCTCAGTTGAGTTTTGCTAAATGTTTGATATCAGGCCTTATCTCAAACTCATCTCTCCCCATGTCAGACACACACTATAAAACATATCTAAAAACACACAAATGACAAAAAACAAATTAGATGCCTTGGACTTCCTAAAAAATTTAGACACTATGCAACAAAAAATTTCACCAAAAGAATAAAAGAGAGCATACAAATATTGGCAAAGATATATCAATACAAGGAGCTAATCTCTAAACGTATAAATAATTTCAACACCTCACCACCATAAAGGTAGACAATCCAATATGAAAATAGCAAAGGACAAGAACAACTATTCACCAAAAGCATGTATCTGAAGAAATACTTGCAATCATGAGCCATTAGAGAGATATTAATCCAATCAGCAATGAGGTAATATCTCATCCTAGGATGAATAGCAAAGTTAAAAATAAGAGCGACAAACATACTGGCAAGGTTGTGGCGAGACTCAAACCCTCCTAGGCTACTGGCAGGATTGTAAAATGGTTTGACCTCTATGTGGAATAGCATGACACTTCCTTAAAAAGCTGGAAATAAAAACACCCTATAATCTAACAATCGCAATACTTGGTATATGTGCTAGAAAAATAAGAGCCATTACACAAATAGATATACATGCACATGTTTATTTTAGCACTTCTCATAATAGCAAAAAATAGGACCAGTCTAAATCCCTATCAGTGGACAATGGATGAACAAACTATGGTGGATACTTTGAAATATGGAAGCTAGAGTGAAATGAGTCAATCACAAAAGGACAAATATTGCATAAAATCACTATTATCAAATGTCAAGAAAAGATTTTCAAACTAAAAGAATCATCTATTTTTTAAAATGTTTATAAGGGATATAGGGGAAAGGAAGGGTAAACCATTAACTAGCTTGGTGAAGCGGATTGAAAAATAAGTAAATATATAAATAAAATGACTTTGGTTGTAGATAGGAAATATAAAGAACACAATGGCAGCAAACACAAAGCATACATTGTAAATTTATAAATAATATATTTTTTGGTAAAATTTTGTCTCAATTTACTTTTCCCAATAAGTAATATCTAGCAAAAAAATCTCATATCTACCTTATTTGGTCCAAAATCAAAATAATTTTTCCTAAACTCATAAAAGCCCTTGATACTTTTGAGAAAATAATATATTAATTTATGCCTAATTGTTCCTTTACTCTGGACATTTCTATTTTTTCTTCCTGACACACTCTCCATCTTTCTTCACCCTATTCTGTACCCTGGAGGGCTGAACTTCACGGGCTCTTTTTGGCTTCCGGTTGGGTTCAGCGATAAGAGACTCTGGTGAGAAATTGCAGAGCCTTCAGCCAGGTTGGGAATATATTGGCTTGACTCCCTTTTCCTGAAACAATATTTCCTTCTAAATAGTGCCTTCATTCAACATTCTCCAACAGAAGTACCATCTAAGATAATTGATCTGTTCATTAATAGCTGCAATTCATTACCATGCTCTGACAAAGTGTTTGTATAAGCATAAGATATGAACTATAAAAAGTATGAGAGACTGAAATGTACACTCTGCTCTACATGGTCAAGGTCTCCAGAGGTCCCTAAAATTAGGGAGAATCTGACTCAGAGGTCTAGAAAATTGTCCTTGATGAATGCTGAAATCCTTGGGAAAGAAACCAAATTAATCTGAACTGGGCCAGAAATGCCAAGGATTGTTACCTTCCAACATTGCAGGCATCAATGACCTCTATTCATGCGAACTCTATATCTTAAACGTTCTAGTACAACACATGGGCAGAACTTTCACAGAGACGTCTAACAGCGTAGCTCTTGAAAATGAGGAATTCAAAGTAAAACAAATGAAAAAGCAGAACTATACAGAGGAATGGAAGAACGTTCTATGTGGATGTAGAACAGTGGAGGAGTAGAGAAGAAGTAGAGAATGTGGCGGAGGTGTAGAGGAGAAGGGTGTCAAGATGCTCGGGACTAAATTAAAAAGTGCCTTGAGGGCTAGTCTAAACTCCAAAATGTATTGTAGGGGAATAGAGATCCACTGAAAGACTTTGCGAATAAAACAGATATGATGAGGTTATAGTAATTTCTCCATGAGAGTATAATCCTTTGAGGTTAGCATTTAACTTCTACAATTATTTATCACTCAGGGACTTTTACGTATAGTTTATTTTTTTTATTTCCATGTTGTTGCTTTCCCAAAACTATCACAGTGAATAAAATAGTTATTATAAAAATTTTCCTGAAAATGTACGCCAAGGACTGATTTTGCCTACGAAAGCAATTATGTAAAATCATTACTTCAAATGATTAAGATAATTTAGTTATTGCTCAAGCTCCACCAGCAATGACTTAACAACATTAGACTAAGTTAAAATCTGCATAGTTCAAATCCAATGAAAACATAACCAACAAATTTGAATTAAAATATATAAAAAACAAGAGAGGAACAACTCAGAACAGGAGAGTGAAAATGGTAATACTACAAAAAGTGTGATATCACTAAACTGTATACATGCAAACCATTGAATCAGTGTATGTTTTTCTGTAAATAATCTCAATAGCAAAATAAATAAAATTTGGGGTGAAAATCTAACACTCTTTTTTTTTAAAGACACTTGAATGAGACTCAGGCTAGTGTATCATTGAGAGAACTGGTCTTTAGTCTTCCACTTATTACAGAGATGTGTTTAACCATGTGTTTGTTGGAAACTTCATGAATGTGTGAACAGAAATCTTAGTAGTAATGCTTTTATACTTTCCCTCACAGTGTTGAAGCGCTCAGCTGCTAACCGAAAGGTCCGCAGTTCAAACTCACTAGGGTAAAAGTTGTGGAAGCTTGCTTATGTAAAAATTGTAACCTTAGAAATCCTATGAGGTAGTTCTATCTTACAGGGGCTTAATGATTAGGAATGGTTCATTAAAGAGCAAGTGAAATCTAGTTTTAGAAACATATTTCAAAGTAACTAATTTCCTGATCTACTACATAGCTTTTTCAGTAGCGTAATTTAATGCAAAGATAGGGAAAGATTAAGTATGACCAATATTGATGAAATAAATCTGAATCATAAAGATATTTCCAGAAACTAATACAGTAAGAAAAAATAGTTGCCTTTACAATGTGCAGATATGAGAAATATCAGAAAAATTGAATTATAAGTTTGACTTCATATGTACTATAATTCAAAATTCTGTTTGAACAGTGACTCTTTGAGTTATTAAACATACCAGATTTCATAATTTATAGTCTAAAATAAAATTTGTTAAAAAACCAATAAGATGGGAGACATTCTCAATCCCAATTGGCAATCATTTATTGCATTTCAAGATAAACATGAAATAGTAAGAAACATTTTGAGTAGAGTGATGCTCTTGACAGAAAAATAAAATTACAGCAGGAGAAAATGGAAATTGATTCTCAATAACAAGATATATGGAAATTTATGGGGAGAGTAAAACCACATGCTCAATTTAATTTGCTTCTTGACAGACTTTTGGGGACCCAAAGGAATCCTCCTCAACCCTACACCTGCTCACCTGGGTCTGATAAATTGAAACTTCAGAGGATCGTCTTGTTCAAATCCATAATTATTAAAAGTAACAAACCCTTTTCTAATGCCCACTCTATGTGAAGCACTCTCTTCTCAGTGATCAATTCATTTCCCTCAGAATCCTTATGAAGCAGCTTCTGTGACTCTTCTCGATCTGTAGATGGAAACATGGAATGCCAAGAAGAATAGCTAACTAGCCGAGTGGCACAGCTAACTAGTAGTGGAGCCAGGATTGACCAGCAGGTATTCTGACTGTGCAGCCACTCTCTGTCTTCTCTCAGGTGACAGAGCTCTAGGCTAGGAGCCATATCAGTTAGTTGTCATTCTGGATCTTCTCTTACCTATCTGTGGCACAGTGCTCTTGATCATTATGAACTTGTGTTGTTCGTTTAGAGCTCTCTAGCTTCTGTCGAGTCCATTCAAAGTCCAGGAGATCCAATGGGTTAGAGTCAAAGTGTCCTCCACAGGGTTTGCAACAGCTGATTTTTCAGAAATAGACGAACAGCTGTTTCTTCTCAGTTGCTTCCAAGTGGACTTGAACCCATAACCTTTCAATTAACAAACACTCTGTTTGTCCCACCAAAGTGGGTTTCCTTTAATGTCTTTAACTATTTCTAATTCTTTTCTATATTAATTTAATGTATGTAAAACACTAAGTAGGTCTTTGTAGTCAGTGTCACTTGATACTAGTGAATTATTTTATTTTTGGCAGGTGTTTAAAAGTTGTTATATATAATAGATGTGAATGAATACTAGGTTGAAGTAAAGTTTCCATAAAATACTAAATTGGTGGTTATTCATTTGTCTGCTCACCACAGGTTAGCAGTTCAAAACCACCAGCCACTCTTTGGGAAATATGAAGTTTTCTATTCTAGTCGAGTTACTCTCTGGGAAGCCCACAGGGGCCCTTCTGCCCTGTCCTATAGGGTTGCTGTGAGTTGAAATTGACTCAATGGCAGCGAAGCTTTTGTTTTGTTTGCTTGTTGGTTTACCATTTATGAAAAACGTAAGATTTCTCTAAATGTTTCTCATTATGATATTATTGGGAGATTTTACTAGCCACTGCTTTTAAAAATATATTACTATTATCGGAATGGCATAGCCCCTTAAAATATTGTAGCTTGTATGAGGTGAATATACTTAGATGCCTAAGCCTTCATTGTCTTTCTGACGACTACCTTACAACTCAAGTGCTACGTGTGTAGCTTAGCACATGAACATGTTTATATATGTGCCAGTTATCAAATCTATATTTGCCTATTTTCCCATTAAAAGTCAAATTTCATTGAAGCAGGCATTGGGATTTGTTTGTTTGCTTCACTGCAACATAACACAGTGCTTGCCACACACGCTCTTCCCAGAGGGAGGGCAACTTAATCACTGTGCGGCATGTCTGTGCCAAATACCAGAATGTTGCCATTATGTGTACTTATTCCTTTTTACAGATAACCATGCATTTCAACCTTAATCAACAGCCTCCATTTACTGCATGGATATATTAACAATGTCCAAATTAGTAAAATATACATCAAACTTGTTTGAGTCTTATTACAATTGTGAGTTTAATATCACCCGGAGTTATTCTTGTCAAGACTAGGAGTTTAGGTTGGATAAAATATTTCAGAATGTCATGTATTTCTCAGAGTTTTCCTTTTATTTAGTCCCAACTGAGAAACCACAAATCTAGAACATTCCTTTTGCTAAGCAACTGATATAATTTTGTGCTGGCCATAGTCTCTGTTGAAATTAACCATATTTCCTTAATTGTTTTTCTCTTGGAAGCTCTAAAGCAATTATTAAATCCAAATTTATCAAGTTGTGAATATAAAGATAGTATATGAATGGTATACAGATTTTCTGTTATTTTATTGTAATTCTCTTTCTTTTTCTTTCAGTGAATTTTTTATATTTTTACATGTTATTTTTTGCAATTGTATTAGGTAGATGCTAAAAAGTGATAGTGGTTCTCAACCTTCCTAATGCTGTGACACTTTAGTATAGTTCCTCATGTTGTGGTGACCCCCGAACCATAAAATTATTTTTGTTGCTACTTCATAACTGTTTTTGCTACTATTATGAATCGTGTGACCCCTGTGAAAGGGTCTTTCGACCCCCCAAGGGGTCATGACCCACAGATTGAGAACTGCTGTTCAGCTGCATCCTCACAGAACAAACATTGCCCATGATCGCTGTTGAGGATTTTCCTCTCATCTTTGCTAACCTAGAATTTTTTGAAAAATGATGTTCTCTTCCAGTAATTAGTCTTTGAGATGGCATCTCCAGAGTAGGCAAGCTACGTAAGTCTCACCACCCTCCCTTCTGGAAGCAATTTAAGTTGTGCATCTTCTAAGACCGATGTGCTCATTATTTTGGGCAGCTCATGGAAAATTCAATACTCTCTACTGACACCGCATTTGAATGCATCATGGTTTTTGTCTTCTCTCTCAGTTGCCCAGATTTCACATGATTGGCACACCTGAGCCTTCTTAAAGTGACATCTTTGCTGTTAAAAATTTTAAATAAGTATTTTGTAGCATATGTGCCCAGTGTAATGCTTTTGATTTCTCCACTGCTGCTTCCATGGATCTTGATTGTTGATCCAAATTTACCCAGGGAAATGATCAGCAGTTTCAATTATTTTCTACTTATCATTTTGTTTGTCTATTTTATAATAATCTATATGATATAATTCTAACTCTTTAGTGCTACAAGTCGAGCAATGAAAAATACAAATTTCTGTTAATGGCACTCATAATTAACAGTTTGAAAAGTAAATCTTCGTAGTTTTATGTCTACTAGTACAAATAGACAAGACTAAGTTTATATATTAGCCCAAAATGGAATGTCCTACTAGGAGGCCTGGTTTTGTAGTAGGTTGTGAGTTAGACTACTAAACGAAAAGTCAGTGGTTTAAACCCACCAGTTATTCAATGTATACTTGTTGGTTTCAATAAAACTGAATAAAAATGGCCCTTGTTTTTATTGCTTAAACTGAAAATGGAATTACGTCCTCCAGGTGATAAATGCCTGAAGAGTGAAGAAAGCTTAGTTCCTTAAGAGTTGACACAATAGCTCTCATAATTGGAAATTACCATAACTGTAGGAGTTTGACAGTTTTGTAAGTCTCAAGTCATTGGAAGCGATACATTAAAAGAAGGTGGTGTATTCAAGCCATAGCCAAATGTGTTCCCTTTCCTAAACCCATGAGTGGTTCATTTATCTCAAAATCTGATTGCACTCTTGTGGGATTGGGAATTTACTTAATGTCTATATGTCTATCAGATGATTAAATGTGTAACAATCCAGGGCAGAGGGGTTGAATATTATCTTTTGAGTTCAGCTCACATTTTCTTTTATATAAATGTAGTAGAACTGTAATAACTGCACCCATCCATATTATATTTCAAGGTCCATAAACTCCTTCATCTAATCGAATTCTGTCATAAAAATGATTCCCTTAGAAACAATCAGAATTGTTATAAGTTGAAGGCCACATTGCAAACCACAATTTCAAAGATAATTCAAGAAAAATATAATAATTTTTGCTGCAAATATCTTGCAATTTTAAAATCTCCATTCAAATTTGTATTGTACTGACCTGCCTCAGGAGGCCTCTTACAGCAATCTAAGCCAAATGATAAAAAGTAGCCTTTTAAAAGTTCCTAATCATACTACTCTATATATATATTACCTCTTAACTGTCTATAAATATTCTCCATCAGAATAACAAAGTATTAGATTTCTTTAAAATTCTTGGGAAAATGTAATTGTGAGTCATAAGTATTGAATGACAATCTATAGCAGTTCTAGTTAATTTACATCAATAAAACTAGCAGATTTATAGAAAAATAAGAGATAAAAATTCTTGAAAAAATTATATTATCTTTAAATTCAATTTTCCATGAACTTTTTGAATCCATCATATGTGTAAAGAGATAATATACTTTTTGTTGACTAGTTTATAAGTAACCGAGCATTGTTGACATAATAGGTTATGAGCACTGGGCTGCAAACAACAAAGTATAGAGAAAGTGGATTACGCAGTGGTAGAAGTAGGTAAGTCTAGCCCAGTTGAAATCTATAGAACAAATATTAAGCTGTAGTCTTCTCCTGACTTACGTAGCTGAGGAGGCCAATGATTAAGAAAGCAGGTAGACAGAGTAGGAAGATCACAGGGAGTTCAAAGAATCTTAAGATTGGCAGGTTACTGATGACTCCTAGGATCAGCAGCCCATATGGCAGGATTCTTGCTCAAATCCAAAGAATCAGAGGGTGATGAACCAGATACGGGATCCAGTTCCATCCGAAGTATGCTGTCTTTCCTACAGCATCAACTTATCTAGCTGAAGGCTACACCCCTAATGAAATTTCCTCCCAATTGCAGTGGGACTGTGACCTGATTAAGGGCATAATATTCTACCTGAATCTTCCCACAGCTGCTTGGCTGCTCACAGCGGGTTCCATCTATAGAGTGGATTATCTTATGTTAGATCACATCATAGGGGAGGCCTCAACTATCAAACTACTGAACTGCCTGCCCCATTCAAATCGGCATCAATCATGCTCTTACATGTCCATGTGTAGCAATCCCTTGAGGAATATTTGCACAGCTGGTCTGGTGTATTTTGTAGGCAGTATTGTGTTGATTTGGATTCATTGTGACCCTGTGTACAACAGAACAGTGCCAGGTTTGCACCATCCTCTAAATTATTAGTAGACTAGAAATTAGTGTTGCAGCTAGTGTACTGATCCATCTTCTTGACAGTCTTCCTCTTTTTCACTGACTCTCATTATTCCCATGCCTACTGTGTTTTTCCAAGAACTAGTCTTCCTGATAAGAAATCCCAAACATGCGATATTAAGTTTGGCATCCTAGCTGCTAAGCATTCTGGCTGTACTTCCTCCAAGACAGGTTTTTTTATTCTCCTGAATATCCTTGGTATGTTCAATGTTCTTCACCAAATTGACAATTCAGATGACTCAACTCTTCTCCTGTCTTCTGTATGAATTGTATTATTAGTTTATTTCTTATTCATATATTAATTAATATTAATTCAATTATATATATTATGTATATATTATTCATTATATAATACTTTCTTTTCTATTTTCTTAATCGATTTACCTTGTGTAATATTTATTTATGGTTTATGTTATTTATTAATATAAATATCATTATAATAGCATTTATATTAATCATATAAATGACTTAGGTCAGGTGTACCTTAGACCTCAAAATTATAGCTTTATCCTCCATATCTTAAAGAGATCCTTGTGCAGCAGATTTCCCAGTGCAATATGCTATATGATGTCTCAAGCTGGCCAACAGGCTGGAAAGAATCCATATGTGTGCCAAATCCAGAGAAAGTTTACTCAAGAGAATTCAGAATTTATCAAATAATATCATTAATATTACATGCAAGTGAAATTTTGCAGGAGACCATTCAAAAGCAGCTGCAGCAATACATTGACAGGGAGCTGTCAGAAATCCAAGTGACATTCAGAAGAGGAAATAGTATGAGTAATATACTTTCTGATGTCAGATGGATTTAAGCTAAAAGCAGAGTGCACCAGAAAAAAATGTTTACTTGGATTTTATTTACCTCATTGTGCTCAAGTAAAGCTATACATAAATCAACAATCAGTCAATTGAACAGAACAAAAAATACTGAGATATTTAAAATCAGGATAGGTATGTGCCAGGGTTATAAACTTATTCAATCTGTATGCTGAGCAAACAGTCTAAGAAGCTAGACAATATAAAAAGGAATACAGCATCCTGCTTAAGGGAAGAAATGTTAACAACTTGCAATGTGTAGATGGTATAACCTAGTTTCCTGAAAGCCAAGATGACTTGAAGGAGTTACTAATGAAGCAAAATGACTGCAACCTTCAGTGTGGATAGCAACTCAATGTACCTAAAACACCCAAACTCCTCGCTGCTGAACCATACACACCATGATGAACAGTAAAAAGACTGAAGTTGTCATTGATTTCTTTATACTTGGAGTCAGAATCAATGCTTATGGAAGCAACACTAAAGAAATCAAACCAAGTGTTGCCTTGACAAATCTGTTTCTCGGGACGTCTGTAAAGTGCTAACAAGGATGACGCTTTGAGGACTAAGGCATACCTAATCCAAACTATGGTGTTCTCAGTCACCACATGTGCATATGAAAGTTGGAGAATGAATAAGGAATAGCGAAATGGAATTGATGCATTTGAATTATGATGTTGGCAAAGAGTATTAAAAGTACTATTACCTGGGCCTCCATTCAAGTACTCCCCTAATACAAGAACAATTTATCCTACTAACCTGGCATTCTATGATGCTCACCTGCCCTGACATAATTGCCGGAGACAAAATGGGTGTACAAGCAAATGTGGTGAGGAAAGCTGATGGTATCTGACTATCAAAAAATATAGCATCTGGCTTGAAGGTAAAAAGTGGTCATGTAGGTGAGAAGCAACAAAGTCCACATGGAAGAAGCACACCAGCCTGTGTGATCATGGTGTGTCCATGGGATCAGGTATCAGGGATCAGGTATCAAAGACCCAAAACAAAACAAAAAAATCATATCAATGTGAATAAGGGGGAGGGCAGAGTGGAGACCAAAACCCCATCTGTAGTCAATTGGATATCCCCTTGCAGAAGGGTCACAAGGAAGAGATGAGCCAGTCAGGGTGCAGTACAGCACTAATGAAACACACAAATTTCCTCTAGTTCTTTAATGCTCCCCTCCCCCCACTATCATGACCCCAATTCTACCTTACAAATCCAGGTAGACCAGAGCATGTACACTGGTACAGACAAGAGCTCACAACACAGGGGATCCAGGACAGATAACCCCCTCAGGACCAATAATGAGAGTAGTGATACCAGGATGGGAAGGAGAAGGTGGGGGAGTAAGGGGGAACCGATCACAATGATCCAGAGGAACAGACACCAGAAAAGTTGGTGAAGGGTGACAGCAGTCAGTGTAAGACATGAAAAAATTATAATTTATAAATTATCAAGGGTTCATGAGTCCTTTTCAGTGACGGCATCAATAACAATAAAATTAACTGCCACCAGTTGATTCCATCTGATAGCAATTCAATAGGACAGAGTAGAACTGCCCCTTGGGTTTCAGATACTTTAAAAACACTCCTCTTTATCCTGCAGAATGATTGGTGGGTTTGAACTGCTGACTTGGTGGGTAGCACCACAGTGTGTAGCCCGCTATGCTAGCAGAACTTCTCTCAGTCTCATTAAAACATATTCAAATATCAAAAAATACTCTGACTATTCTTCAAAATATTTCACACATTTTAGTGAAAATATTACACAAAGGTGTACTTCAAAGATAGAACGAAACTAGACATGATATAGTGGGGAAAGTGCTCTTTAATTTTATTGTCTATTATTACATTATGAAAAAATTGATTTTCTATACTGCTTTCATGCTGAAAAATTATCAGAAACAGAAAGTCTATCTTTTAAGATTATAAAGCGCATTATCTGGGAAAAGGTTGGGAAATGAAACCATCAGTAGAGAATATCTTTCTCGGGTGTTCCTAAATCAGCCTGCGACACATAATGGTCTCCAGTAGCCAAGCAGTATAGGAATGGTCTGTTATGTTAAAATTCATCATTAAAATTAGTGATAACTAATGTGAACTGAGCAAGAACCCAATGACTGCGTGCTTCTTACCTGCATTTCGAAGGCTCTGATTAGCAGTGCATACAATTATAATATTGAATTACCTTTGGGCATGTCCTTTAATGTAGCTGCACAATTAGGATAAGGACACAAGCAGGAACTTTTGTTCCTTCCAGTGTTTGTGTTTTCTTTCGACCTGAAGGAGAGTGGTGGAGATGAAGCTACTTTTATTAGTTTAATTATCACTGAGCTCGAATAATATCTGCATAGAGAACAATATTCAATTTCCCTTTATAATGAAATTTATCAACGCTGTAAAGGTGGCCTATCTCTCTAAATCAAGGAGCCTGAAAATAATTGCCAGTCTATTTCATCCTCCCTGCAGTATAATTAGTGTTATTAGCAACTCTTGCATAAGTTTTAGAGTAACATATTCCAGGTTCTTTTCAGCAACTGGGTGATTGGGACGATTTATTGAATTTTTTCACGATTCAGGGATGGCAATATCAAAATGGCTTTTGTTCACATCTACCTACCAGAATAAGACTATTAAGTGGTTTTACCCACCATCAGAAGTGTATTTGCTTTCTCCAATATAAACATTCCCAACCCCAACCCTAACCCCCAAATCCAATTTCCCTGTAAGATTTACTCATTCCTCTTGTTGGATTGTCTTTTGTTTCGGAATGACTTGAGAACACTGCTTAGTTTGAGACAGTGAATTTGTTGAATTCTTTGATTTAATCATTATATTGTATTGAGGTCTTCCTTGAGTATAATAACCTGTTCTTCACTTGTTTTTAACATTACCTATATTCAATCTTTCTTTCTTTAACAAAATATTTCACTTTTGTGTTCTTGAAAATACAAAACTCCTTGCATATGTACACATCGCAAAATATGCACTACACGATCTCTGCAAGTGCAGTTCAATGGCATGGATCTCCTTCGTTAGAATGTGCAGCACATCGCCATCTCCTTCACCTTATTGTTTTTCCCCTTTTAACATAAAGTCATTGCCTTCTGAGCTTCCCATCCGACCTTGTGAGTTGCTGCTGTGTATGGGATCCCATCTAGAGAGGGTCTTCATTTGGAGGTCCAAGGTTATGATTTCATGGGGCTCCTCAGTAGCATAATAAGTTTGGTCCCTCTATTTTCCCTTTCCTGGGAGCCCTGATGGCGCTGTGCTGAGTTGAGCATTGGGTTGAGACCAATTGGTGCTTGAAACCCAGCAGCTGCATCTGGGAAGAAATCCATTTGTCCCATCCCACAACAATTCAAACTCCCAGAAGCCCTACGGAGGGCTGTAGGGGCACTATGAATAAAAATGGACAAAACAGAGTGGGACTGAAATGGGTTTCAGTCTTGGATCTCCTAGATCATTGTGCAGTGCGTTGGGTCTTAAACGTTTACAAATGGCTGTGCAGGGCCTACAGTTATCCTCTAGTCTCCTGGCCCAATAAATACAGTGTGCTGCATCCACTGGCATCGCATCTTTGGTCGTGCCCAATCCCAGCTATTGCCTTAGTTAAAAAACGTTTGTCAGAAGTGTTGAGTGTGGTTAGGAAATTCTGGAACTTAATAGGTGGAGCTTTGGTAGTGCAATGCGTGTTTTTGACTGTTAATTGAAAGATTGGTAGTTCAAAGCCCTTCATCAGCTCTACAGAGACACACCTGGCAATACTCACTCAAACTTTACAGCCTATAGAACCCTATTCCGGGGTCACTATAAGTCAGAAATTGCCTGGATGGTAACATATGACTACAGGTACCCAAATGAAAGTCATTATAACACTTTTATTGTTATTATGGCTTGTTTTCCTTAGCAAAGTTAGAGTAAACTCACATACATAAAATACATTAACTAATAAAAGACAAAGCAGATAGTAAAAGAACACACGTACACCCTTACACACAGAGAGAGAGAAAGAATGGTGAAGAGGGAGCTCTAAACCACCACCAATTTAAGTGTAGGGCATCATAGGGAGAACTACTGTATGTGTTTTTATATTAAAATGCTAAGATTTATATAAAGCATTTTAAAATGTTGCAATTTATATAAATACAAGTAGGAAATTTTATTGTGCTTTGTGCAAATAACACCATTCCACTGGAAAATACAGGCTTCTTTATAATTAGTGTCACTTTGGAAAAGTAAAGGCTTTTCTTTTAAGAATCATTAGTTTCATCATCGCACTCAACCCTCCACGTATTTCTGTAAGTGCTTAATTTGTTTCCCAAAGTAAAAGGTTTATAAATTGAATTCTATTTTGCCTTGACATACTTTTTGCTCTATAAAAGGAGTGATAAAGGTCTTTATGGGGCAAAGCATTTTGTTTGTGTTTTTAGTTCTTAAAAGGTAGGCAATACAATATTGTCAGGGAAATTTATAGAGAAATGACATGTCCCTCACAACATTTTCTATTTTTCATCTAGATTTTATAATTCATCACAATGGCCCACACAGAACTTACAATGTTCATGACTAAGAGGTTTATTAAGGAAGTTAATGAGTTATAATTCAGATGCAAATGTTCAGGATGGATTAGTTCAGTCAGGGTATGTTACAACATTCTTTCAGGACTGCTAATGAATGCCCAAAGAGCATGCCACTTCCTTGCAAGTTCTAACTCAAAGGCACTTAGCTCGAGCGCTGTGGGTCAGCAAGCCAAGTTCCCCCAATTAAGTGCCCAGAGGCACCCTGCTCCACAAAATAGCCTCCCATCTGGAAGCACCCAGCTTAACTTGCTCTGTGGATTGGGAAGTCCTCTGCTCTGGCGCATGCTCTGCTTCCCGGTTCTGCGGCTGCTACTACTGGGCAATCCCGCGGATATCAGCCTGCCGTGTGGATCGAGGGAGATCCAGAACTGAGAAACGTTGCAGAGGTAAAAGCAGAATGCTTGCTGGTGGAAACGAGTTAGGGAGATCGTGGGGCGAGATTAAATAGTGGAAGAGGATGCTGAGAATCCTATTCTACTTTCAAAGATAAGGGAGGGTCCCTGGGCAGAGAAATCAGGATCCCAAAGCCATACTCTACCCCTGGCTTTGGCTGCTTAGGGAAGTCCCTGGTCCTCCTTCTAAGAGGGCTGCTTATATACCCAGCAGGATGACAGTCACAGTGAATCCTGTTAATGAACACTTACAACTGAGTCTCATCAGTACTCCCCCACCTTCTGTCATTTAGACCCATCAAGAGAAGGTAGTTTGGTGGGAAAATGGCTTAGAAGAGCCATGTTACATAGTTCACTGCTCTGTAGGAAGTTTTAGCATTCAAATAGTTTCATCTGCTATGATATCTTCTTCCCTGATTTTCTATACAATATCATAAAGTAATTGAAAGGTAAGTACATTTCATGGACGCTGTTCGTATTCTAAACTATTTTACAGTGATAAAAAAGACACAGTTTTAACATAAAATTTGTAAATAAAATTAGATACATATACAGAGTGACTTCAATAGTTCATGGAAAAGTGGAATGAAAAAAATAATGGAAATGTTCCATGGATGTTTTCAAGTCCCCTTAATGGTTAGACACTCAAGCACCTAACCAAAAGGTTAGCAATTAAACCCATGCAGCAGCTCCACAGAGAGACGTGGTCATCCATTCCCATAAAGGTGACAGTAGAGGGATCACTATGGGGCAGTTCTATTTGGTAAGAAACAGATAATTTGGGACACAACAAAAAAGTGCCACAAATTTGGGAATTATAAATAGAATCAATGCAGGGCAAGACTTAGAAAAGATAAGCTATAATCAAATTTTGAATATATTTGTCTTAAATT
Organism: Tenrec ecaudatus; assembly: GCF_050624435.1. Lineage (NCBI taxonomy): Eukaryota > Metazoa > Chordata > Mammalia > Afrosoricida > Tenrecidae > Tenrec > Tenrec ecaudatus. The sequence goes on from NC_134545.1 coordinate 68,492,067, forward strand.
TATTTCCTGCTACAAGGAACTATTAGCCATTTTTAAACTATTGCCGAGTAAATAAAATGTAAGCCACGATAAGAGCTTGGCGGTGCATTGTGTGCATTTGGCGACAGTGTCAGCACTTTGCAGAGGCAAAAGCAGAATGGTTGCTGGTGGAAATGAATTGGGAAGATAGTGGGGAAAGAATAAGTTGCAGATGAAGCTGAGAGTCGATTCCACCTCCAATTATAATGTCTTCGCAGAGATAAAGAGCACGAACCGCGTGAGAATGGAGGCAGAGAAAAAACTGAATTTGGATTTGAATTAGTTATGTTTAATGTAATGAAGATAGAACCAGAGAATCAGAAATCGTGTGTGTTATGTACTTTGAATGCTGAAACATTTAGGATATAAAACTAGAGAAGTCTTTAAAGTCCTTTCCTAAATAGTGTGAAAGTTAGTAAACTTTGGTAAAAATCGGTAACGTTTTGTGATTCAAAAGGAACAGGACCGAGTTTGTACTCACTAAGAGATACTGCAAGCACACTGCACCCTAGAGGAAAGCCTGTTAGGCTGGCTGTGGATGCACAGCTAGAGCTCCATAGAAACTGAAGCTATGTGGAGAATGTAAGTAAATCTCGGGCTCTCACTGGGAACCATAGTCTTCTGCAAAACTAGTTCCCAGAATTTAGACTCTAATAAAGTTTGTAGAAAAACATCATTGTGAATGGTATGATCAGTCATTTTATTAGCCACAAATGAAGTTTAATATTTCTTCCCAAATGTTTTACCAGGAAACAAAAATAAAGCTTATAAAAATGTTTGCTTTGACAGTTACACAGGTTTTAAGATGTGCTTGTTTTGAGCTGCCTTACCTACTACAATGTATACTATTTTAGTATGTAACTATAAACATAATCAAAGAAATAATTCAATCTTTTCCATTTGAAACTTTCTTGAATTTTCCAATAGATGCTCTCTGGTGCTTGGTGCTTTTATGCACTATATTTTATTTAATTATGAATAAATCTTGACAAACCTGAATGATAATTTTCCTCAACTGCCAATGCCAAATTCATTGCCATCAAATTGATTGTGACTCAGAGTGAACCTGTAGGGTGGGGAAGAACTGCCCTCATGTGTTCCTGAAACTATAACTCTACATCAGAGTAGAAAGCCTCAGCTTTCTCACGCAGAGTGGCCAGTGGTATCAAACTGCTAACCTTTTGGTTAGCAGGCCAGTGCGTAACCACTACACCACCAGGGCTACTTTTGGTCCTCAAAAAAAACTTCATAATTCACAGTGTGATCTACAATTGTCTACATGCTGATATAATGTTGCTATTCCTATATGGTTAGTTATTATTATTAATTAATTAGTTAATGAAAATATCCAAGTTATATTAGATTTTAAGTTTAATTTACAAATAGGAAATGAGAAGCTTGAAATTGCAAGAAATTCCTGTTGCTTTGGGATCACTTTTTTTGGCCTTCTTATGTAAAACCAAATGTTGAACATTCTCATCTAAGTACTTTTCCCTCCTTTCCTTTTGTTCAGGAGCTTTGGACTGGCCTTGTAAACAATTTACCAAGATTTACTAAAACCCATACTTTGTTTTCAAGACATCCTACCTTAAGGGCTTTCAGACCCTAGGTTTTCTTCTAGCTGCTTAAAAACACAAGAACCACATAAAAGAGGTGCAGCATGTCAGTCTTAATTCTAAGATGTAAAACCCAAACCCATTACCATCGAGTCGATTCTGATTCATAGTAGCCCAGAAGAGGGTTTGCAAGGTTTTAAAAAATTGTTCCAGAATCAGACAGCTTTATCTTTCTCTCACAGAGTAACCGGTGGACTTGACCTTCAGTTCAGGGTTTACTTAGCCAGCAGCACCCCAGTTCATAGCCTCTTGAAAAACAGCTGGTCTTCCTACCATGAGGGGTGAAAATGGGAAGTTTTACTCTGACATTCTAAAGCATCTTTTACCATCTTTGAGGGAAAATAAGTGTTTAGTGCTGTTGAATGTTAAAATGGTCTTTAATTGGAAAGCTAGGGACAAAGTTAGCATTATTGGACTTTAATAGGCTTTGGAAGTTCTTAGGACACCACTAATTATTCCACTAATATATCTGCATTTATAGTATTCATTTAGGCAGCAGAGGGGAATAGTTCTTTAGCGTGTTAGAAAATTAATGGACTCACCTACTCCTTATACAAAATAGGCAATTATTTGGTGATTTTCTTTTAATGTTGGGCACCTGTGTGCATAAAAATTCCAGATGAGGTCTTAGAAATGGGTAAGTGGTTAGCCTGTGTCTAAGCTCTCATTTTAAAATATAATTAGAGAAAGCTGAATTATAATATTCATTTCTGACTTCTATTTTTAAAAAACAACTCTAGACATAACTTTCATGATTTTGTCCACTAAGGACATTTATAAAAATAAGTGAATCAAATTTTCTAGGGTCACTTCAACTAGACATTAATGACTATGTCACAGATGCAGTATCACTCTTTTACTATAAAAGATGAGGGGTTAAGGTAAAATCACTATTTCTTTAGTAAATTTAATTTAATTAGGTTTTGCATAATGAGTCAATTTTAACATTTAGGTATTAATTTCGGTAAATTTCTAACATGTCCTTTAGTGAGTGATAGAACATTTATGATTTTTATTTATCTTCCTCTTTCAAAAAGTGTTATTACCAAATTTCTCCAGATCATATGAAACAATACAGGTCCTATTTATAATATTTTTTAAGAATTAAAAAATTAATACCTGCCTATTTTGTTCTATTCGTATTTAAGTACATTACTGACAGTTTTTAACAGTTTCTTTTCCAACAGGCTCTTCCCAGTCACAAAGCATGTATCAGGCTTAACGTCTACTTCTGATGGACTTTTCAAACATCAGTTCTTCCCACTGCTCCTGACAGAGCTAGATAGATACAGTTCTACCTTAAATCCAGAAAGTTCTCAGTGGAAATATAGGTTTCTTTTGACTTGCTTCTCATCATATTTCTTTGGGGATAATATTTTTGTAGTCAAATAGATGCATTGTTCTGATTAACATTGTATATTAAGTGAAAGATTGATATTTCATTTATTGTAATAACAGAATTTTCCCTTCTATCATCTTCATTTGTATGTTCTCTTGGTCTTTGTACTGGTTTTCTATATTATTTTTTCTTTTGATGATTTATTTTATTACCCAGTATGTCCCCAAAAGATTTCACAGTTATGTACTCTATTTCCATGAGTTAAGGACTACTTTAGAATATGAATATGCCTTTCATTCTTGTCAACAAGCACAACAAATCTTTATAATACTTAACTCCAGTCATTCCCATTCCTATTTAGAAATGATTGTGCTTTAATAGGTTATTTGTTTAACCCCATAGCACTTTGCATCGAAAAGTCCTGGTTTTTATGTATTTTCACATATTTGCTGATTTATTTAATTTCCGGTTTTTCCTACATATCAGACTTTGCGTTTACAATAACATTTCTTTTCTTAAGTGTACAACATTTGCAACTTCTTAATAGAGCTCATTTCATAGTAAGCTCTCTGAATGTTGTCTAGAAATGTATTTATTTCACCCTTGTTTCTGAACCACATTGCCATTGATCTAGAATTCTAAATTGACACTTTATCTCCAGACTTTCACCGTCAGCACAGTGAATTGTTTTGGATTTGTGTTTAAACAAACTGCATTTACAAACTCTATCGCTACAGTGGAAGCCTAAGATACATTTATGACTTTCCACATAAACTTAACCTCCATTAAATTCCTTCTACTCATTAACAAGCAGCGTATGTAGCCTGACCCTCAGGCAGAGCACATTCGATCTCATATTGCCGTCACTTTTCTAGCCCATTTTGGGAGAAGTGGCATAACCTTGGGGAATCTTGCTTGGAGGTGCCTTTAACGGGATCAAGGGTGCGGGGGGTCCATGGTCATGAGTTATATCCTGGCTGCCTTGGTAGGAGGCTACTGAGTCCATCTTACAAGTTCCTCTTCGACATAGGTTCCCAAGGTCATGTGGTTACTGCCCCATTTTGGGGGGTGAAATGACTCCTCAGCCCCCTACCAATGAAAAACTGTAATCCATAATACAGGATAACATCGTTATCTGTTTTTATGGCTCCCTGCATCTTTCCAGCACCCCCAAGAGGGCAGGAGTGTCCACTTTGGGGACAATGGTTTAACATAATGTTCGCGTACCATCCATGGTTTAGTTCCCACTTCTTCAGTGCCACCTGTAACTATGATGCATTGGTCTGCTGTCAATCATGCTTTCCTGGTGGCTTTCCCTGCTCTCCCATGTTCTTTGTAATTCTCCACATCTCTGCAAACTCTTGGATGACGTTAGAACCTTACACTAATGATTACTCTCATCCTGATCCCGTGTCTATATCTTAGTCTTGTCTTCTGTGGGCTTCCTTATTCATTGTCCAACTTCCACAGGTATAGGAGGCAGTTGAAAATAGCGTGGCTTGGGTCGGGCACACCTTAGTCCTCAAAGCGGCAGCCCTACTTTTCAACACTTTGAAGAGGGCTTGTGCAGTAGGTTTACCCAGAGCAAGATATTGTTCGATCTCTTGACTGCCAGTTCTATGAGCATTGATTGTGGATTCAAGCCAGAGGAAATCCTTGACTACTTTGATCTTTTCTCCATTTATCATGATGCTGTCTACTGGCTTCCTTGTAAGGATTTGGTTTTTCTTTACACTGAGCTGTCATCCAGACTGAAGGCTGCAATCCTTCATTTTTACCAGCAAATGCTTCAAGTCCGCTGTATTTATAGTAAGTAAGATAGTATCATTTGCATATCCAAGGTGGTTAATAACAAATCCTGCTACCCCATCTTTAAACACATAATCAATCTTCTCTGATTAATTACTCAGCATACATATTGAGTAAGTCTGGTGAGAAAGTATAACCCTGATTCACATCTTTGTTGATTTTAAACTATGGGGTACACCGTTATTCTGCTCCAACAATTGCCTCCTGGCAATGTATAGGTCCTTGTAATGCCATTCATTAGCCCCGTTAGGTGTTCTGTAATTCCCATCCCTCTCAGGGCTATTCATGGTTTGTTAGGGTTCACCCAGTCAAAGTCTTGAGCATCATCAATAAAGCACAAGCAAACATATGGCTTAAATTCTCTGCTTTGAGCCACGATTCTTCTGACATCAGTCTGGAACATATGGTGTACACACGTATGTATAAAACACCAAAGAAATACTTTCAGGTATACTGAAATACCTTTAGCATAATAATTAAATAACAGTAATAAAAATATTTTTATATGCATTGCACAGTATAGCTTGCTTGTTACTATGAACCATTTACTTAACTCAAATTTTTAATATATTTGGTTTTATAAGGGATTGGGACCATCCTTTTATGTATGTAGTTGTCCAAATGAATATTGTGTGTGATGTGACAGGTTTTATGTCAAATTTGCTTTGCCAAGGTTCTCAGTTTTGCAGTTGAAGACTTTCCTGATGTAATCTTACAGAATATAATCAACGCCATGATGAATTTTTCTGTGAGCATTCACACTGTTTTGGGAAGATTAGAGTGTAAGGTTATCCCCTAAATCAGGTCACAACCCTGATGCAATTAGAAGGGAGGCTTTTGTTTGTTTGTTTGTTTTTGGGGAGTCTACTCCTGTATAGATTGAAAATATGCAGAAACTAGCTGTCCTCTAGCTGTTCTTGATTTTGCATCTGGCTCACAAACGCACCACATCACCTGCCAACACTGGGAGCTATAAGCAACCTGCCATATTGTCTATGTACCCTGGATTAACTCAACTCTGCAACCATGAGCCTGACTTGAAGCCTCCTGCTTCCTGGATTGTCAGCCTCGGTAACTTAATAAATTAGGAAAAGCTTCTAGCTTATCATCTGAGCCATGGAAATGAACCAGACAGCACCTAACTATCTATTTCTACAGCTGAGAGAGAGAAAGTAAGAGAGGGAGGAAGGGGGAGAGAGAGAGTGAGAGAGAGAGAGAGAGAGAGTTCGGTTGGGTTCTCTAAATGAACAAAATCAGTAACATTATCGTGTGTTTGTGTATAAAAAAGACATTTATACTAAAAAGTGATTTACGGAGTTGTAGAGGTGGGTATGTCCATTCTGGCTAAAGTCAGGCTTCTCATGAATCGTGGAAGCTGGTGAACAGGGATGAAGCAGAGGCATTAAGGTCATAGGCTAGCATGCAGAGATAAATTAGTCAAAAATTGGCTGAATGTATCTACCAAGAGATTGAGGAAACAGATGCAAGATGCAGTTCTGGCATAAGGTGAAAGGTCTCATTTTGTACAAAGGTCATATCCCCAAAGAGATGTTATCAGGGGGCAACCTGATTGACAGATGGGGATCCAGCCCCACCATAACCCAAAGTGTCTGGTTGACATAAGCCCCAACTGTCACAAATATAGGTATGTCCCTGGATTTACTTCATGAGAAAACTCAGCTCAACACAGGGCACATCACCGTTTTCTTTCTCTTTGTGTATATTTTACAAATATGTTAACATAAACCTATTTGCCTTATATTCTGTGCCTATCAATTCAAGTAGGCGAAACCTTCCTAGGTTCAAGTTTCCTATCTGTTGTCTTATAGGCTTTCATACTGTTTTTTGTTTGTTCTTTAAAACAAATTGTGATTTGTTTTATTCTGATTTTTTCATCTTTATTTGTATTTTGAATAAATCTGCCTGGACTTGGGTTTACCTACTTCTACAACTGAGTTTTTTTCCTGGTATAAATTTCTCTATCATCTATCTATCTATATATCTATATATATATATCACTGGTTTTGCTTGTTCAGAGAACTCACTATAAGGTTTCAAGTGCTATTTATATGAAATAGTCAATTACTAAATACTGTGATAAAAATTAAAGTGTAATCAAGTTCTTCATTCTGAAATTGATCAAGTATACATTAAGAAGCATTAATAATTATTCTTGTTTAGAATTTGTAAGTTAGTAAAAAAAAGAGGATAGATTTTTAGAAAATATGGCCTTGCAATTGAAGTTACACTAGGGACCATTTAACAGAATTTTGAAAGGTCAATCCTTTATTAATTAAAAATATTTTTTCAATGATAGAAAAGTGACTGCACATGCGGACCTCACCAGATGAAATATTCATAATCAAAGCAATTACATTTGTTGAAAGTTATTATTGAGAAATTCAACATCAACAGCCAAAACAAGGCCTGGTGCCAACTGTGGTAGAACAGATGTCAAATAATAATATACAAGTTCAAGGTGAAGTGAAAGAAAACAAAAACAAGCCCAAATGAGAGAAAAAAATAGAAATTTGACTACATTTCCGATGAATTTAGAACATATTCTCAAGAATGCTGTTGAGGCCTTGAACACTAATGACTGAGGCCTAGAAAAGCTGCGGGACGGCGTCAATCATGGATATCATACATAAAGATATCAAAATGTCATTACAATACGAGAAAAGAAGACTGAGGGGAAAGTCAGAAGAGGCTCTAAAATTTGCACTCGAAATGTAAGTGGTGAAACAAAGTTATTAACAGACAATTCCAAAGGGCATTTCAAAAAGCCACGCTAAAATAGTATAAAGGAACATGAGAAGACCTGGAGGTAGAAAAGAAAATCTGGAAGAAATGCAGAAGAAATGTAAGCCTTGAGTCTCAGTATTTATGGATGCTACTGGCAATTTGAATGACTCAGGAAACATCAAAAGAAAATGGTGTGAATTACTGACCCCAAAATAATTGATAAATACCGAACACTTTCAAGATCTAGCCTATGAGCCATAAAGAGCATACACAAAAGGTACTGAAGGCAGACACATAAGACAACACCCCAGAAATTGACAGAATATCAATTGATATATTTCAATAATTGAAGGTAACACTGTAGACACTCATCTATGTCAAGAATTTGGAAGACAGTTACCTGATCAACTAACTGGAAAGGCTCCGTATTTGTATCCATTTCAAAGAAAGGGAACCCAACAGAATGCATAAATTATCAGACCATATCATTCATGTCACATAAAAGTAAAAGTTTGCTAAATATAATTTTAAAATGGCAGCACTATGTTGTCAGAGAACTACCAGAAATTTAAACAAGTTTCAGAACAAGAGTTGGAATGAGGCATAGCCTTGTTGGTGTCAGATAAATCTTGGCTGAAAGTAGAGAATACCAGAAAATGTGTACTGGTGCTTTGTTCACTATGCAAATGTCTTCAACTTCCTGGATCACACAAACTATGGATAACATTGTAAATCATGGAAATTCCAGAATGTCTAATAGTGCTCATGAGGAAAGTGCATACAAATCAAGTGGCAGTGGTTTCATTAGAACAAGGGACTATAGCTACATTTATTCAATCCCTATGCTGAGCAAATGATCCCTGAAGCTGGCTTATATGAAGAACATGGAGTGTCAGTCTTGGAGGAAGGCTCGTTAATAACCTGCTGTATGCAGATGACACAACCTTGCTGCCTGAAACTGAAGGAGACTAAAAGAACTTACCGATGAAGATCAAAGACTTTAGTATGGATTACACTTCAATATAAAGAAAATCAAATTCGTTATAATGACCAAAACCCCCCAACACAGACAAAACAGTACTGATAAACAGAGATAAGGTTAAAGCTGTCAAGGATTTCATCTTACTTGGAATCACAATCAATGCTCCTGGTAACAGCAGTTAAGAAACTAAATGATGCTCTGTGTTGGGCATATTTACTGCAACATACCTCTTTAAAGTGTTAGAAAGCAAAGCTGTCTCTCTGAGGACCAAGGTAGCTAGGTCATGTTATTTTCCGTCTCATAGATGCATGTGACAGGAGGACAGCTAGTGACGAGGACTGAAGAATGGATACATTTGAATTTACGGTCTGGGTCAACCGTAATGAACCCATCAGAGACTTTAAAATGAACAAGCCAATGTGCTTTGGACATCCAGCCAGATTTCTCCTTGAAAGTGAGGATGGAACGACTCATTACGGATACATGACCAGGAGAGACCAAGCCCTGGAAAAGGACACCGTGCATGATGAAATGGAGGGTCAGTGAAAAAGAGGAAGCCCTTCAGTGAGATGTATTGATGCTAGAGCTGCAGCAATAGGCTCCAACGTAGTAATTCTCAGGATGGTGAAGGAGCAGGAAGTGTTTCCTCTTGTGGAACATGGAACCACTATAAATCAGAAATGACTTGTTGGCACCTAACTTAAAAACAATAAAACAATAATAATAGCTCCTCAGAAAAGTGAAATATGTGACTTGGAGAAAAGGTGTGAAAATTGAACTGAGATTGCACAAAGATTTTCTAAATATATGAAAGCATATTTGAACTCAAGACACATGGATGCATGCTAGATAGAATCTATCTGAGTTTATCATTTGTCCCTGAATTCTTTGGTCATCTGGGAATTGGTTCAGATGATTTAATAGAAAGCTAAATGTTTTGGAAGAATTAAAAAAAACGACTTCAATGTAACTCATGTTGTCCTGTGATAAAGGACCATTGATAAGCCCTAAAAGATTGGGGGCACAGAGAATTCAGGGAGGTATTAAAGAAGCAGTGTTAGAGAAATAGTCTTCATGGAATAAAAAAAGCAATAGAAGCCGGTTATTTATTCTCTAATGTTTAAGGTTCTAGAAATGGAATATTTCTTCCAAAAACAAAAGACGAGAGTTTGGCTGTGCAATAAATGATTGTAATGAGGTTGTTAAAAGGCTAAAAAGGTTGTTTTTATGTAATAACATGATGACAGTGTGATGGGCAGGCTATCAACCTGAGAATTGATTTTCATAGAGGAGAAAATTGCAATACAAGAGGTAGACTAGGAGCTAGAATGCATTTTCTCCATGTTCAGCAATAAGAAGTGGTAGAAAGTAAATATGTGAGTCTACAGAGTTCACTTGGGAAAAAGGGTTTGCAAGGATGGAAACACATCATCTTAAAATTATGAAGAGGTGCTGAAAGAAATATGATAATAATTTTATAAAAGGGGATGTATTTTGAGATCAGGTATTATCAGAAAGAATATCTTATAAATGCTTTATTTATAAGAGAGGCATTATTAAGAGATGACAAACTTATATCTATAGTTTTGAAAGAACTAGTTAAAACTGATAGGGTATTTAAATTTACACATTCATTGATATGTCATTTGAATGAAATAAATGTGGAAAAGAACATAAATATGGTACTAATGAATTCAAATAATTAAAGTAGTTACCAAACTGTGCTTGGAAATAAAGATATTATGTATTATAATACTCATAAAATTTTCAACGGTTAATTTTTCAAAAGTGGACTGCCTCTTCATCTTCCCAGTCTGTCTCCATCTGGAAGCTCTAAGGAAACCTATTCACCATAGATGACCTTGCTGCTCTCAAACCAGCACACAAGCCCTACCGCATGACAGCCTTAAAGACTGAAAGAGACCCAAAGGAAACGCCTAAACCTCAAGTTTCTTAATTGAAGAATTCTATGAGAAAAAAATATTGAATGATGCAGTAAGCCCCAAAACAAGATCTAAAGGTGTCAACTAAGTCCACGTGGAAGAAGCACAACAGACTGTATTAGCCAAGTTTGTAAATAATATCCTCCAAATCCAAAGCAGGGAATGGCATCAGAGTTTACATAGTGAACACCTGGTTTACAGAAAGTTGTGGGTGACAGTACAAGCGCAAATCCATGGGCAGGGTCCACACATGGATGAAGTCTCTGGTGAATCCTATCTGATCACCTGAATAGCCCTGTCACCAGAGAGAGAGAGAGAGAGCATTGTAACGTCAGTTATTGAAGATACAGCAAGATCAAACTGTAATGTCTTACTATTTTATATCCCTTTTAATCCATTTTAAAGCTGTTTCAGTTTTACTTTGTTTTGTTTCAAGTGAAGGGGAACTATATGTGGATTAAGTTCCTGGTAAATCACTCCCCTTTGACCATGGACCAGGGATGTGAATTGCCTTGCTAACATGCAGAATACATTGGGAAGTGGATGGTGGCAGATTCAGTTAGAATAAAACTTATCACCCTCTCAGCTGATTTCCCTATGATGTATTTAAATTTATTCTAGTTTTTAATATTTTCTGCTTTCTTTTCAATTGGGGTTTTTGTCTGTTTAACGTTGTCGCTCTTGTTAGTTATTTTATTTTGTATTTTTTTTCTGTTTATGAAATCCTGGAGAAATCTATAGAGACAGGATTTGGATAAATGATCCCTTGGGAGCATTTCAGGGGCGAAATGAAGAGCTAATAATGATGAATACAAGAATGAAATGTCCTAAAACTGATTGTGGTAATGAGGTGATTGACCCTTTACATTGTGTGATATATGAATTATTTTCCAATAAAACTGTTGCAAAAAGTTTTCCAAAACCCATTAAAAAAGGAAGAAATACACAATTATTCTACCCAAGAAAGTATTCAATCATTTCCGGAGATATCAGGTTAGTGTACAATAATTTTGTAAAGGCCTTTGAAGTCTGGGTGCATTAAAAATTTTGGTGAAGAATAAGATTTATGGAACTGACAGAATACAAACGGAAATATTTAAACAAACTTGTGGTTTACTAGAGACCATCATTGACCTGTGGCAAGAAATTAACAAGACAAGTCGACTGGAAAGGATCCATATTTGTGCTTATTCTAAACAAAGCTGACTCAAAGGAATGAAAAAGTTCTAGAACAATATTACCATCATATGCAAATAAGCTTGCATAAGATAATTAAACTTGGGTGCAGCACTGTGGAGCTGTCAGAAATTCAAGCTAAATTCGGAGAAGGACTTGGATGAGAGCAATCATTGTAGACACCAGGTAGATCTTGGTGGGAAGCAGAGACTACCAGAAAAAAAAACAACTGTGATTTGTAAACTATACAGACATTGGACTACGTGAGTCATAGCAAAGAATGAGAATTCCAGAATCACCAAGTGTCTTCATGGAAACTTACACATAGGCCAAGAGACAGTTATTCAAATAAATCTGGGGTTTCTTCTGTGGTTTACAGTCAGGAAAGGTATGTGTCAGGGCTGTATGCTTCCACCAGATTTATTCAATCTATACACAGAACAGGGCGGCCCTAGTGGTCTAGTGGGTTTTACTGTTCGTTGCCAACCACAAAGTCAGCAGTTTGAGCCTACCAGTCTTTCCACAGGAGAAGGATGAGGTTATCTGCTTCCACAAGAATCCACAAGTTCGGTAGTGCTTAGTTACAGCATGGCCATGCTTAATACGCGGCCTCAGAGAGGGAACGCAGGAGACATGGGTGCTACAGCAAAGTGTGGTGAAGAAATTAGATGGTGCCTGACTATCAGATAGAATAGCATCTGGGGTCTACAAGGCTTGTTCCCAAACAAGCAGCCATCTTACTAAGCTGTCAACTTAGTCCACATGGAAGAAGCACGCCAACATGAGTGGCCAAAGGATACTAAATCATGTAATCTGTTGTCAAAGAAGGGAATGGTATCAGAACCTAAATTTTGAGATTTTGGTTTTGCAGAAGTCTATGGATGACAATGGAAGCCCAAGATATGTTTGTGAGATCTACACAGGAAATAAACCTCTGGCGATTTCCCTCTATCCATACAGAGGGATGGGGGCGGGGTGGGGGACCTGGTTACCCAACTGAATGAATTGGTGAGATGACTATAGAAGATCAAAATGATCAGCCTGGATTGAATGGTTCAAACCTTGTCCGTTGATTCCCCCGCATCAACTCTGCCCCCACAGCCATGTATTGTGGGCCTGATAAGGTTTTCAACATTGTGTGTGTGTGTGTGTGTGTGTGCACTTATTGGGGTTTATCTCAGATGCATTTTATCATTGGTAGAAACCCTCTAGACATTTTGTTTTATGTTGTTCTGTGTTTTAGTATATTAAACCCAGGATTGATGAATTTACAGAGACAAGTTAGGGTTCCTGAGGGGTGCAGGGGAAGGGGGTGGGGTAAGGTAAAGAGGAGCTGATGTCAAGGAGTTCAAGAAGTAAACGAATATCCTGACAGTGATTGTGGTAGGAATTGTGCAACACTACTTGATGCGGCTGCACGATGGGATGGTATGCTGACTGTATTAGCGCTCAATAAAATGGTCTGGGGGAAAAATTATTGGGTTATTGTGAGTCAGACACAACTTAATGGCAGTGAGTTTGGTTTTGAGTTTATGCAGAGCAATTCTGAGAAGCCAAATTTAATGAAGAACATGAAATCAGGATTAGTAATTTCATTTTACAGTATTATTAATTTATTGGATTTTTATAACTACAAATCACTTGATTATAGAAATTGAAGTGTAACTAGTTATAACTGTGCAAAGAAGTGCATTGTACCAGGAAGTGCACCGTGATTTTGTTGTAATCTTCTCTTGTGTAAATGTAATCATGTTTGTTATATGGTATTTAGTTAAAACAATGGTTTTGAATCTCACAACACACAATTGAATGAAAATTTTCAGGGGATAGAAAAAAACTCCCTTAGAACTCAGATTCTAAAAATTCTAACACACCCTGGCTTCCTAAATAGTGAGAACCAAATCTGTTTGTTAAATTCCCCCACATAAGAAGTAAAAGTTAAATAGACTATATTTAGAATTTTACCTAAATTAAATTGTGTTAGAACTTACGGCATGGTGGCCTTGAGCAAAATGGCATGACTGCAAGAGAGCATGACGTCATCTCGAGATGTCTTGTTTCTTCATGTGTGCACTAGCTGGAGAGATGTGCATATTTACCAACTTTCATCAAGATTCACACTTAAGTTTTGAGCACCTTTTCTATCTGTTGGCTGTACCTGAAAAAAATTTACATTCAGAGCAAAATATTCATTTCAGGGAAAATGCCTGTGTTAATCGGAAGTTAATGAATATTGTGCAACCAAATCCTTGAACTTGTTCTGTATTGGTCCCAAATTTGCACATTGTAAATAGAATAAATATGAGTTTCAAAAGCTGATTTTTTATTTTAAATTGGAATGAATATGATTTTAATCTCATGTTTTGCTTGTTAGATTAATATCAAGAAAAAGATACGACCCTATGTTGAAAATTCTTTTTTTTTTTTTTACTTTAAGTTACCTTGGGTAGCTAGTGGAGAGGGTCATCCTGATATCCTGTAAATAAGTGGGTATTTAATATTGCCCTCATTTCAAGAATTCAATAAGCAAATGCAGCTAGTGGTGACTGTGGGAGGCAGAGTGCATGTAAAGCAATTCTATCGTTGCCGAAAGGTCCATTGGACTGCACTGACGTGCACAGTGGTGAGCGAGAGAGAGCTGAGGCTGTCTGCTCTTATAAAGACTTCCAGTCTGATGAACCACAGGGTTGTCATAGGACGGAGTAAACTGTCCTTTCTGAAACTGTCACATGTGCTCAAACCATTTAGTATACCACCTCCTTTTCAAGAAAAAAATATTTAATCAATGCCCTGCAACCCATTAAAACTTCTGTGGCATAGCCCATAATCAGAATTAAGTATAAGCATCTGCGTTTCCAGTCTCCTTAGACTGCAGCGAGAACAGAGGTAGCATTGCCCAATTTGGAAACACTGCTGCAAATCTTTACAGGAGCAGAAAGCCCCATCTTTCTCCTCTGGAGCAGCTGGTGGGTTCAAACTGCTGACCTTGTGGTTAGCAGTACTATAAGTAACCCACTGCACCACCAAGGCTAATGTGCACTTAGCCTTGTCTAATGCCACTAAGAATCTCCTATTATCTATGACTTTATTTAATTTTAGAATACAATAATGGATAATATTGTCTCCAAAATTTTTCATGAAGTAATTCTCAAAATGGCACTAAGAAATTTGTCTCAAATAGAAACCAAACAGCTAGACTATTATGTTCACAGATTCATATAAAGAAGGGGGGGAATAATGATATTTCTAGGCAGCTAGCTACTTCTGTTTAAATCGAAAAGGTAAGAAAATTTAACATGTTGACCTTAGGTACTGATCAACACAAACAAATCTGACTAGTCATGATGATGGAAAATAGAAATTAATATTGCTTACTTATCTAATTACTATGCAGTATTAAATAATTTGTTTTTATCTCTAAATATATTTATTGATAACTGTACATTTGTATTTGAGATATTTTACTACATTATTTTATGGTTTGCCATTTAGGAAAGAGGTTGAAGCAAGAGCAAAATCTCATGTTTTTTTACACCTGATAATGGTTGAGGAAACCACCAATCCCATGTTTAACCAATTAGGATCATAGCAGAGAGCTGAACCAATCATGTAAACCAATGTGGGAAAAAATACTATTCATTTCCTCTGTTATTGTTGATCTCTTTTTCATCAGAATATAATAGTCATTATCAGACAAATAAAGCCCAGTTGATTCTATGGAAACAGTATTGATAAATCTATACAATGATACTTAGCAGAGTAGATTTTTATGAGAACATTGCTGTGCTTTTATTGCACAAGGAACGTAGATCTTACAAAGTAAAATTACTCCTTTACCAAAGGTTTTCCTTTTCCCTGTTTATTTACATTGTGTTTGTTTTGTTTTCTCCTAGGCTACTGATGTAGACACGGGAAATTACAGTGCCATGGCCTATAGACTTATCATCCCACCCATTAAAGAGGGCAAGGAAGGATTTGTGGTGGAAACATACACAGGCCTCATCAAAACGGCCATGCTCTTCCATAACATGAGAAGGTCTTACTTCAAATTTCAAGTCATCGCAACCGATGACTACGGGAAAGGACTAAGCAGCAAAGCAGATGTACTTGTAAGTAGATCACACTTTGGATAACTAGGGATACATGCTTTATAATTCCTAGGAGGATCAGAGTTTTCAACTCATAGAAGTTATTGAATCTTAAATGGATTTTCTCAAATATTAATGTGATTCCTTTTGATCCAGGTATTAAAGATTATAGTTTATGGAAGAAAAACAGCTTTGGAAATACTTGTTCTTTTGTACTTGGGAAATAAATGTTAAGTTTTTAAATATATCATTGTGAAAACAATGTCATAAGGATTACAATGTTATGTAGTCTTAAAATGTTGTCTTCAATATAGAGTTTCATATGCATTCAAACATCAATGATCAAATATTTTTCTTCTTAGATAATTGTAAAGACTGACCAGCATGGTTGTGGTAGATATGAAAGCCAGCACATGCTCCCAACATCATTCTTATTTAGTAACAATACAATTAACAAAGGCCTGTCGTGATTGACTCCTAAGGAAAGATTACATTTTCTTTACACCTGTTACTGAATTCTAATGCACACTAAATGCTTAGAGATCTGCTGGCATACACACACATATACACACAGACTATGGAACATCCCTTACATAGACATGCTACTTGCACAGTTTCAACACCTTCGATGATAACATGTTCCATACCCCATTATATTTCACCTGGATCATTGCACAAGCCCCTAAACTTTACCAGTTCTTCATTCTTGCCCCAGTAAAGGCACGTTTTCATTGAAATGATCCCCTAAACTATCAATCAATTCCTGTTGCTTCTTTCAGAAAAACTTTAAGTGTCTCCTTGGTTGTTTCGGGGAGAAAGCACTCTGTTTGTTATCGATTATGGGTTCATAGGAATCTGGATTCCATGGCCTCATCTTCCACTTCCGTCCCTCTATCTCAATAAAACTCCAAAAACAAGTTTTGAAAATGATGATGGCAACATATGTAAAACTGTGCTTGACATAATGAATGGATAGATGGATTGTAATGGCCTGCAAAAGCCCCCAATAAAATGATTTAAAAATAAACCCTCAGTAATATTAACCAATTTGATTTTTCTCACGCAACATAGGTGTGCTCTCACCTCAGGTACATTGTAGTATTTATTCTCCTTGCTTAGAGTGGTTTATCCCCAAAGGTGTCTTTGCATGAATGAATTTCCCAATGAACTCTACTCTCACCAACCTGTTTAATACAGGAACCTACTATTGTTTTTTACAACCCCTTTTCATTATTTTCTTTATTTTAATACACATACCATTTCCATGTGTGTTCTTTTGTGGCCATTGTTGTTTTGACACTAAGAAATGTAGGCTCTTCTGTTTGTTAGTTTCATGTCCCGGTTTATCTCAAATGCCTATGATAAATCCTTGCGTATTTTGAATGCGCACATATTTGCTCAATGAATAAATGGCCCAAACATAGTTAATAGTTAAGCATGTCTTAAAGTACTGGCCACAAAACTCTCAGATTCCCTAAATCCTTTCAATGGCTGATGAATTTAAAGTTCATCTCAAGAGAAAATATATTATTTATTTTTTAACTATGATGGTGCATGTACTTTTAGCACCTCTGTAACCTTTTAAATAATATAGTCAGAATAAAAAAAGAAAAATGAGTTTCAAAAATAATTTCCTAACATATATACAAGTGTGTTTGATATAATTGATTTATGGATTGTTATGTCTGTAAGAGTCCCCAATAAAATGATTTTTTAAGTCTTCTTGAATAATCAGTAAATTTTACTAATTTTAAGAGATTGCTACTTTTGACTAACTTCTTTTCAATGTTTTGTCCAATTAAAGGAGAAGTCCTACAAAACATCTCCAGGAAGAGAATTATGTTAGCTGTCTTTTTCTCTCTCTCTCTCTTTTTTTTTTAACTTGAAAAAAACCTGAGTGACAAAGTATAATGAATGAATACTGGTAAAAATTTAGGAAAAAGTGAATGAAGTGAGTCTGTCATCTCAAGAAAAACAATGAAAAGTATCGGTTACTGATAATAAATTCAAATTTTTTAGTCCAGTGTATCCATTAACAGTGAGTCATTTCCAACTCCTGACAGTCCTATATGATGGATGAAAACTATCCCATAGGGACTTTGCATCACCCTTTCCTCCCACAGAGTACGAGTGGCTTTGAACTGCTGACCTTCTGCATAGTTGCTGAGGGCTGGATCACTGAGCCACCTGCTTTTTTTCTAAGCCTAACTTTGAGTATTAGGAAATTTGTATTTACCTTTATTGGCATAGCAGCTTCCATTTACTTATGAAATAGAGTTTTCTGATGAGATTAGTTGTCCTATTAAAACATGTGATATCAAGAAATGTGTCAATATTTGAAAAACCTTCATCATTCAGTGAACCAATATTTTCCACGTGGTCAATATAATGTCAAATAATCATTCATGAGAAAAATATCCATTAAGAGCATTACATTGAAAGTGGAATTTAATGTAACTGAATACAGTTTCAGATTTGCCTTTGTAATTAATCTTTAAGATGCTATCAGTTAGATTTTGGTAGAATATCAAAGAAACAGATATAAAATTTTCTAGAAAGGCTATTAAATTAGTTTTTCCTTTTAAAAATGTGAGAGAGAACCAAAGAAGAGTTAAAATAGAGGGAACAATCCAAGTGAGATATAATGAGAATATCATTATGTTAGTAATTGGCCAAATGTGGTTACTGAGAACGTAAAACGTGGCTAGTTAGCATTGAGCTTAAGTTATACACTGAATTTTAAAGACAGCATGAAAATAATGTAATATATTTCATTAGTATATTTTGTATCGATTGACTATTAGTGTATATTTGAGCATATTACATTAAATATATTATTTTGGTAATTTTAAGGTAAGTACTAGAAATTTTAAATTATGTATATGTCTTTCATTTGTGGTTCACAGTATATTTCTATTAGAGAGCAATTCTAAAGTATCTGACAACAAATGGATTTTTCAAAGGGAAAATTAGAAGTTTATTAATAAGATTAATAGGACTTAGAAATATATAAATTATGTAAATATCAACTTCTGCCTTTGGAAGTATGTGCCTGACACCTGTTCTCTTCTTGTGGAACACATCTCATTATGTTAATCCATTACAATCATCAAACACAACAATGACAAAAATATAATAAACATCTTTTGTTAGTGTTCAACCCACAAAGAGGTAAATTCAACAGTCACATAAACAGATTGTTCAAGTCTAGTTTGACCAGTGTGTATGAGGGCGTCATTAGGTGCACCAAGTCTGTTCTGACCCAGAGACTCAGTGTACCAGAGTGAAATACTGCCCAGTCCTGGACCAGCTTCACAGTTGTTGGAACCAGTGCCAGTCAATCATATCAAGGGATGAGGCTAGTGTATAAAAAATAATATAAAATCTAGGCATCTTAAAAAATTAATATAATGGATTTGAAATAAATGAACTTACCGCCATGGAATTGGTTCCAACTCATAGCAACCGTAGCGGTGATAGAAATAATTAAGAGTGCAGGATTCCTTAGCAAGTTCAAAATATAAACTGAAATGTTTTATTCTTTTCATTTGCATTTGAAAAGATATGTATGTTCTGCAAAAATTAGATATAAACATTTCAAGGAGACTTTAATTTTTTAAGTAGCAATTTAGAGGTAATCCTATGATGATAACTACCTTTGGAGTTAAATGCTGCCTGACTTTTGCTGCTTTATCAAAAGTGAATACACGTGAATAATTTTCATCATATACATAAAAATTCTTGTCTAAGATTATTAAGATCAGAAAAATATTTTTATTTGTATATAGAGATAAATAAAATTATCAAACATATATTTGTATCAGAAAATAAATGAATATTTGAAATACACTGGTTTAAAAAAGTATCAACTTTTAATATATTTCCTGGTGCTTTTGTATGAATTGAACCCCAAAACTAATGAACAAATAAAACATTGTATTCCTGTGAATAATGTATTCTTTTTTTTTACATTTTAAATGGGGCTTATACAACTCTTATCACAATCCATACATATACATACATCAATTGTATAAAGCACATCTGTACATTCTGTGCCCTAATCATTTTCTTTTTTTTTTTTAACAATTTATTAGGGGCTCATACAACTCTTATCACAGTTCATACATATACATACATCAATTGTATAAAGCACATCTGTACATTCTTTGCCCTAATCATTTTTTTCTCCTCTTTTCTTTTTTTACATTTTATTAGGGACTAATACAACTCTTATCACAATCCATACATATACATACATCAATTGTATAAAGCACATCCATACATTCCCTGCCCCAATCATTCTCAAAGCATTTGCTCTGCACTTAAGCCCTTTGCATCAGGTCCTCTTTTATTTCCCCCTCCCTCCCCTTTCCCCCCTCCCTCATGTGCCCTTGGTAATTTATACATCGTTATTTTGTCATATCTTGCCCTATCCGGAGTCTCCCTTCCCCCCCTTCTCTGCTGTCCCTCTCCCAGGGAAGAGGTCACATGTGGATCCTTATAATCAGTTCCCCCTTTCCAACCCACTCACCCTCCACTCTCCCAGCATCGCCCCTCACACCCTTGGTCCTGAAGGTATCATCCACCCTGGATTCCCTGTGCCTCCAGCCCTCATATGTACCAGTGTACAGCCTCTGCCCTATCCAGCCCTGCAAGGTAGAATTCGGATCATGGTAGTTGGGGGGAGGAAGCATCCAGGATCTGGGGGAAAGCTGTGTTCTTCATCGGTACTACCTCGTACCCTCATTAACCCATCTCCTCTCCTAAACCCCTCTATGAGGGGATCTCCATTGGCCGACACTTGGGCCTTGGGTCTCCACTCTGCACTTCCCCGTTCATTTAATATGATATATATATATATACATACACACACATATATCTTTTTTTTTTTTTTGCATGATGCCTTATACCTGGTCCCTTGGCACCTCGTGATCGCACTGGCCGGTGTGCTTCTTCCATGTGGGCTTTTCTGCTTCTGAGCTAGATGGCCGCTTGTTCACCTTCAAGCCTTTAAGACCCCAGACACTATGAGTAAAGACTGCCCTTAAAGACAAACGATGCAATGACTTACGTCTGCAAGGCCAGAATTTGCTTCCAAGTTGATCCTGCTGTTTACGAGCCGATTGCATGCCAAAGGCTTTCCTATAAATTATCTAGTGAAACTTGGAGCATATTTTTGCAAAGATGAGTTTTCCTTTTCCTGTACTCATGTATAAGCAATATTCCTGTACCTCCGTTTTTCTAAATCTAGTAAGACTCTAACTGCCGTGTGTTCGAATGTTCAACAGACATCCTTGGACGTGTGTTGGGCACAGGAGGCTGGCTGTGTCACAACTAGAAAATTCCAATGGCGTGCCCAACCAATTTTCTGTCTCTCTTTTTATAACAATGAGAGGTACATAGTTACTGGCATTGTTGGCAGCTCTATTGTACAGAGACGCAGGAACTCAGATTGCTTCCATCTGTGTCTCCATCCTTTCTAATGTTCTCTTTATTCAGACCAACCCTGATGGCACAATCTCGAGTCAATTATCTGTAGGAAAAAATGAATCTATATCAAAGATAGATGGAAAAATGAAATACTCACCATTAGATATCATATCTGGCTATATGGTACTGCACATACATAACATTTAATTGATCATCCTGGTGCATGTGTGTGTGTATATATATATATATATACTTATATATATATATACTAAAACTATATATAAACTGTGACAGATTATAGATATATAAGAGCTATATATATTTATATATGTACTATATGTATATATATAAACTATATCTCTATATCCATATAATTTTAATAGTGTCTAGCCTTGGAAGAAAAAGTTGGTGATCTACAACCCAAGCACAATCATTAAACACCCTTCAGAGCACACATCTACTTGGACACACATGGAATCCCCACGAGTCCGCTTGCCCTGCAACTGTTTTTAAGTGTCGATGCATGACCACAGAGTATATCAGTAATTGGTAGTAGCAAAGAACCTACTAATTGTAGTCAGATAACCTTAATCTGAACCAGATTTTTAAAGCTCTCTTTAATACATTTGCTTCTTTATTTAAAACTTGGAGTAATAGTATTAACAACCTGGTACAAGAATTAATTATTATAAAAATTAAATAAGTTAAAGACTGCTGAATCAGGAGTAAAAAGTAATAGTATTATTTTTATCCATTTTCTATATAAGAACATAGGAGAAATCCAGTAAATGTTCAATAGGTGTTTGCATAAAAAACTGAATTCCTCTATTTTTGACCTCACATGTAAGTCCATGTGTATAGATCTTTCTTTGTATATGTGCAAATATAAAATTGTATAAAGTAAAACATTCATGTATGGTATCCCCACAGAATCAATTATTCTGAACAAATCTATCCCAGGTTAGTAATTACAATGCATAGGTTGTGTGTCTGGCTTTGTAAAATTGTAAGGATGTATTTTCTATTTTATGAGGACTTTTTAATAACCAAATTTAAAGCATAAATATACACCAACTTTAGTATCCTAGCAAATAACCGAGTTAGTAAACATAAAAAACAATTATAAAAACCAAATAGCAGTTGAAATCATGTAAAATTCTGTAACTTTTAAGTAGCGAAAAAATTATTTATTACAAATTCTCAATCTGTCACTGCTTGCCTCCAAATCTATTATAATTGGATAACTAAACAAAATATATGATCCTAAATAAAAAATAATAAATTACTGGAGAGTAAAAATCTAAATTCTATTTCCCCCCCCCCTTTTTTTGCAGGTCTCTGTGGTTAACCAGCTGGATATGCAAGTCATTGTTTCTAATGTACCCCCGACTCTGGTGGAAAAAAAGATAGAAGATCTGACAGAGTATGAATTTTCGTTTACTTTTATATTTATTTTAATACAGATAAAATGTTAACTGATGATTAGGTTGTTATGAATCACAATAGAGTTGATGGTAATGGACTTGGTTTGGTAGGATATTTTAATCATTCGAATGCTCAGAATAAATAAACACCTTAAAATAATATTTTAATAATAACTCATTTTCCAAATTACGTAGTTTCATTTGAAATATATGAGGACTCTAAGACCACCTTCAATTAAAAATGCAAATTAAGTGTAAGAAGTTCATATTACTCAGAATGCTTTGATTGATGCATTAACAAACATCAAAAATTCAGTATATGAGAAAAATTTCATTTGAAACATGATTTGAATATGTACCTTTATTCTGTGGCCCCAAATTATTCAAAATGCTCGTTATTTGGTTTATCCAGATATTTTAGGAAATGTACTTACTATCACATTATCTGAAATTTTGTGTTTATGACTGATGTAAAATAAGAACCACTCACCTCTTTTCTGCATTAATAATGTACTTCTGGCTGCAGCAAGTACAGGAATGTCGGACTGGCTGTGAGGATTAAGATTGTGTGTCAACTGGGCTGGTTCAGGACTCACAATGTTTTGTCAGTTACGTAATGATGCAATTTTGCAGTTATGTAATGATTCAGCTACCATTAACATCATCTCACCTGATTTTCCTCTATTTTCTCTTAAGGCTTATTTTTTCATAACAACCTGCTTTTCAAACCTACCATGTCGATAAGAAAAGCGTGTATATTTATATTCTTTAATATTTATTATTTCAAAGTGATATGTCTAGATAATCAGAGCTTATTAAGAGCTGCCATATTCATGATGTGAATCATCTGGTCCTTGCACACCCAGGGCCACTGGTGGGTTCCAACTGGTAACCGTTTGTGCACAGCTGAGTACTTAATCATTAAGCCACTTGGGCTCATTTATAAGGTGGCTTCAAAAAGTTTGTGGAAAGATCAAATTAAAAGGTAATGAACTTTTACTGCGGACTTTTTGAATATGCCTCCATACACATATGCATATATATATACACATATGGCTACTAGGGTTGTAGCTCAGACACAGGTTCGCTCCAAACACAATAATTCTAAACATGCTTCAGGGTCACTAGTGCCTGCAGACTAGTTCTCTTAGCAATACACTTGTCTTAGTTTTGCTAGGGTGCCTTCTCCCCACCCCCACCCTCCCACAATTAAAGATACAATTCAAAAACAGTGGCTTCAGAGAAAATCTGTTGAGCCAGTTAAATTCAAGGCTGAGGGATTAGCTCTGAATATTCCTGTGAGTGAGATATTCCAAAGGGGTGATCTTGATAGATTTTCTTGAATGAAGGCTCATTATAAATAGAGTTTTTTAAGATCATTGAAAATTTCAATAATGAGAAAAAAAACACCAATTGTGCCCAGGAATTGTGTTCCATTCCAACACTTACATACTCATTCTTTGTGGCTATCCATGCTATCCCACATGAATTTCATTGCAAGCCCTTACTCCAACTCCACAGATGATCTTACCATTTCAGACTTATTTTTGTTTCAAATGCTAAACATAAAGTCACATGATTTGATTCCCCCTAGGATGTAAAAACTTCCATTTTTGAAGTGTTGCAAATCAACAAAAGCAGAGTGTTTCAAGGAAGTGGTGTGGAGGTGGTAATACTATTACCTTCAAAAATGTTTAGGTTGCAGCGATTCTCAACCTGGGGTCGCGACCCTTTTGGGGTCTAACAACCCTCTCACAGGGGTCGCCTGATTCATAACAGTAGCAAAATTAGTTATGAAGTAGCAACGAAAATAATTTTGTGGTTGGGGGGTGTCACCATAAAATGAGGAACTGTATTCAAGGGTCACAGCATTAGGAAAGTTGAGAATCACTGCTCTAGATGAAGTCTTCACATTTTGATATTTTAGTTTTAATAAATTCTATGATTTTGTAGCAATGCTTGTTAACCTACACTCAAGTGTGAGCCTACACTCATGTGTGAGCGTGTATGTGTGTATATGTATAGCCATATATATGATTTTTATAAAATATATCTATAAATATATCCTCTGCCTGCTTAACAGTGTATACTGAACATGGTTAAAGAAGAGGTTATTATTGACTCATACATGATTGTGATTATTTTTAAGCCAATTTTTCTAATATTCAAAAATTAATAAAATGCCCTTACTCTTTGACTCTTTACTAGGCTAATCTAACCTGCTGCCATATTTAATATTCTTTTCCTCTGTCCTCTATTTCTGGTTGACAGCTGTCACTTATAACTGTCAATTTGCCTTTCTCTTGCAAAGCAACCCCTACTTCTTAATTGCCAGAAAGGATTCAGATAATCAGATAACTAATCTTTTATTAATTATATGCCATTGTAAATTATAATAGGCACTGATTAAGAAAAAGAGTGATATTCTTTTAGGATAAACATAGGCTTCATAGAAAAATATTTTATATCTCACAAGCGTAACCTTTGGTGTCAAAGAAATGTTCTGTTGCAGTGATTATTAGTGGATTCAAGAATTACCAACCATATAATGTCTTGTCCATCGGTGCAAGAATAGTTTGTATATTTCAATGCTTAGAAAAATAGTAGCTTATTTGACCTGAGCAAAAATTTAGAATTATGCTTCAATGCCTCTTTGCTCTTTTAATTTCACCTAGTCAGGCAGCCCTCTTCTGTTTATGCCATCCCAATGAGACCACCAGCTCTTCAAATGTTAGCATTTGTTATGCTTTCTAAAAATTAAGATCACTGTGTAATATTTTATTAAATAGTTCCCAATGAGAATATAAACTCTATTAGCATAGGAAATTAAATATATTTTGTTCTCCATTATAACTCAAGTTAGATTATAGTAGAATAATCAAAGCTTATATTTTACATACAAAGCAAATACAATCTCATCATTTTATTGAATGATGATTTTAGTAAGAATAAATGATAGATTGAGATAAAATTTATGAAAATTGGCATAAAAATATCAAAGCAAAATATGATTTCTTTGAGCACTTAATGTCTCTTAAACAAGCATATTGATTTCAATGAAAAAAACCCAGCACCTGGCAAAAACTTCCAACTCTCACTGCTGTGAACCCAATTCCTCCTCTGAGACTCTATAGGAGCACACAGAACTGTCCCTGTGGCTCTCAGAGACCATGAGTCTTTACGGGAGTAAACTCCCAAACCAACCTCACTGCCACTAGATCTATGCTGAGTCACAGCGACCCCGGCGGGTTTCCTAGACTGTAACAATTTCATGGGCGTAGAAAGCCCAGTCTTTCTCTCATGGAGCTGTAAGTGGTTTAAACTGCCAACCATGAGGATTGCAGTCCAGTGCATAATCACTACACCACAGGGTTCCAAGTTCATTTTCTCCTGAGGAGTGGTGGTGGTTTCGAACTGCTGACCACAGTATCAACAGCACAACTCATATCCCATTGTGCCACAGAGCAGTGTATTATTGTGCAAGGAGCCTGGGCTATAACACTGAATTCAAAATATGATAAATGTTGGATAAATAATTTAATGCTTCCCATCTTCAGTTTCCTTTGTTGACAAGAGCCAACAAAACTTAGTGGATAGTTGTGAAAATTGGATGATATAAGACACAGGGCAAAATGTACAGAAATTATAAATAATCACTAAAGAGCAAATCTATATAAATGCATTACTTACCCCAAAATAGTAGAATTAGGAATAGAGTTCCCCAGGATTTTTGCATATTGTATTACAAGAGCATAGTACAGCAAGTGCTTAAACGGTAGATTCAGAGACAGGTTTGAATTTTATTGTTGTGTGACCTCTCAGCACTGACTTTTAACTCTGAGGGCCCTACTTCTAGCTTGTATTGTTTGGGGTAGAATTAGAGACAATATTTCTCATTTAGTAACATGATAGGCAAGTGCCAATGTCTGTGGATTCTTAAAGGTCTGCAATTATTTTGAATTTTCTTCGTTTCTGGCCCCTTTTTGAAAGGCTGAGAGAATTGGCAGTGATGAGAACTGCTGGGTCTTACAGTGTGCACTGTGAGACCCTACGCACTCACTCTAAACAGAGGTGAATCATGAAAGTGCCCACGTGCACCAAATAGAAACCATAGTACCAATTTGTTATGAAAATGAGATATTTTCCCTATTGACAAGAATAGTGAAGACACCCATTCCCTTTAAACATTTGTAAATGGACTCACCTACTGTGCAAAGCCAGTTCTTACATAGCCCAAGAGACCTTCCTATCCTGTGCAGTGACAACATGGAATCCATGATTGCCACTTTATTTATTTTGTCCTTGAGTCAGGCCCATTTCCAAGGTCAGATCATCCCCCCAATGTCCTTGTTAAGCATGACGTCAGTAAGTGGTGGAGTTGATGAAAGAAGCCACCAGTGACCTGATGTCTCCACTTGAGGATGGGTAAGGCTCTGCAGAGAGGACTGATATCAATATCCTTGAGGGCAAAGGGCAAAATCCACTCCGAAAATATTAGCTGTTACAATAATGATAATGATTACCACTCAGCCCTTAGGACGCACTGGAATGACTTCATTGAATATTTTTAGGGACTTTTGTTTTATGCTTCTAGACTTGATCAGTTCCATTTACAAAGAAATACAACCATTTTAGTTATATTAATATGGTCAATAATTCACAGTAAGAAACTGTATTTCCTGTAGGTAATATTGTCTATTTTTGCGTTTAGGTATTCAAAATTCATTTTTGGATTTATTTGTGGGTTTCTTTTAGAAATTCTTAGGGTTGGGAGCTTTGTGCTTGTTGTCCACTATGTTGGGGTTAAGGTGCATGGGAAGAAGTGGTGAGTTTAAGGCCAGGGACACCTTATTGTAACTAACAAATGATTGTCAATAATTGAGTCCTTAAAGAAGGAGCTAAGAAATATTTGCTTTTTATGTCTCTTTTCTTTGGTCTGGGAATCTAAACTTACATGCTGAAGGATTCACAGAGATGGAATTTCTAAGGAAAAAAATAATTTTAAAGTATTCTGTTATATTATGAATTTGAATTGATAGTTCAGGTCTCAGAGTAACACAAACATATGTCTGACATTCTAACTGGCGACTGGAAATCCAATGAATTTATTTAAGTTGCTATTGAATTGTCTGTGGAAAACTTTCATCTTTGTGAAACTTTTATGTATCATCTGGAATGTGTCTGTGTATTATGATTCCTGGAATTAAGATTACAAAGGAGGTTATAGAAATCTAGCAAGATACACATTTTGAGAAGCAGACTTAGAAAGTTTCCTGGGAAAAGAAACTATGAAACAGTAAGCAATAAATGACAGCACTCCTATTTTCTTCAACCATTGTCATAAAGAATTGGTTTTGAGGGAAGTGGTTAAATTAAAAGGCAAATCGCTAAATGCATTGCCTTATATAAGTTTTATATTCACTTTGCTTTAAGTTTAAAGAAGGGCCAAAAACTTTTTGCAAAGACACAACATATGTATTTTATTAAATATTAGTAATATTATTATAGTAAAATTTAAATTATGCTTTTAAATTAGGGTGATGATTATTTTACTCAATTATCTTATTTTATTGAAATTGTTCCAATAAAATATTTTAAAATTATTTTAATAACATAATACTTTTATAAAGAAGACTTTACAAGACAGGTGCCCTCTATTTGGCATTGAGTCATATTTTGCCATCACCTGCTTTAGAACCTTATATTATGTAGAGAGAAAGAAATTATAATACTTACTTTTTATTTTTAAAAAGCAATATTTGGGGGAAATTTTCATATGAAATTCTTAAGTAAACATAAATTCTCACTACCTCGCAGGAAGCCATTGATCCTTTTGAATTCAGAGACTGTATGTTTAGCTTCCAAGCCCACCAATGCTCAGCTCGGAGGGCTTAGAGTGATAAATTGAACTATTTAAACCCTGTTAGCATTTCTTGAATCTGGGGATTTATTCCTTCAAAGATTATCGAATATTTGCTACTTGTCACTAGTCTTGTTCCCATGGACCTTACATACTATTGAGTAAAAATGACAAATAAAATCATCATTGAAATTAATCAACATATCATGATACTTGTAAGAAAAACAAACAAATAAATTGCAAATATGAAGTGAAGTAAGGGAGATACTGTGTTAGCTAGTGAGGTAAAGGGACACTTCTCTGCGAGTTAACAATCTGAACAGAGACCTGGATGGAGGGAGGTGAGAGCCTTTGGTCAGAAAGGAAGGGCACCGATGCCCTCCTCAAACCCTGAGATGAGAGCGTGGTTGGTGTATCGAGGCATAGCTAGGCAGACCCCTTTAAAAATCCCAAGACTGACATGACCTCAGATGGAAAGTCTTTACAACTGTGTAGTTCAACATGGAAAAGCCCTTGGGATGCTATAAAGCATTCTGCTGTTAACCAAAGAGTCAGTGGCTGAAACTCTTTATTTGCTTCATGGAAGAAAGATGTAGCAAGTAAGTAGCTTTAGTAGATTTTAACCTTGGAAACTCTGTGGGACAGTTCTACTCTGTCCTATGGAGTTACTACAAATCAGAAATAATGAGATGGCCACAGTTGTCTTAGTCCAATATGAGAACCAGAATGAAACATGACTATTCCAAAGGAGATGTGTTAGAAGTAAAAACTACATTTTTAGAAATACATTTTAAATTTCAGAAACTTGGTGCAAAGGGGAAAAAATTAAAATATCTCATTAGTAGGTATGCACAGGTTGTATATTGTTATTTTTATTTGAATGAAATACATATATTTCAAAAATTAATTTTTGCATTTTGATTTCTACTTTAATAGTGTATTTAAATTTTGAAATTAAGTATATAGCTTATTCAATGTTTTATTGGACAACATTGCAGTTTTGCAACAAAAAACTAATATGTCCTAGCTTAAGTTTCAAAAGATTATTGAGTGTAAAATCAGGTGCACAGTTATGAATGCGTAGCATTAAACCAGGAGAATTATCACCGCAACTTGTACTGACAGGAAGAGTGGGCATATAAAGAACTGATTAGATCAAATATCTATATTTGAAAGATTCAGGCAGTAGAATTGTGTTAAGGTTAGGATGTGTGAGAAAAGGTAGGAATCAGCAAGGACTCCCAGATTTGGGGCCCAAGCAAATGGGCAAATTGACAGGAATGGTAGCTTCCATTGCCATTGAATACAATTTTGCATTTCAAAGTGATAAGATTCTTTCCCTGAAGAAGCTGGCATTGCCGTCAAATTCCAATATTTAGTTGAGCAGAAATAATGCGCTAGTGGCACTGGTCTCTTTTACCAAAATGTACCTGATTTTTCAACTTGATAATGGATTGTTGTTGGTTTAGTTACTTACCATTGATTCTGATTAAAATCAACCAAAATTATGCAGAATAGAATTATTCCATAGAGTTTTCATGGCTGTGACTTCATAAAAGAGACTGACAGATCTGTCTTTGAAGCTATCGCTGAGTAGGTTTCAAACCCCTAGACTTTCAATGATTAATTCAGTGTTTACACTTTTGTGCCACCCAGAGACTCCGGTGATGGAATAGAATTTCATTATTGGAAATGATTAAGCATTTGGCTCTTAATGGAAATGTTGATGTGTGAACGCACCCAGCTGCTCCATTGGGGAAGGAACTAGCAATCTACTTCGGTATTATGACACCCTACGAGGCAGTCGGTCTGTTCAATGGGGGTCACCGTGCATCAAGATTTACTTTGTTGCTGCTGCTATTAGGGGCCACGGAGTGCCCGGACTTTGACAACACCTAGTAACAGCTGCTATGCCATTACGTTCATCTTACAGTCACGTGATCGCCTTTTCTGTTTCGCTTATTCAAATTAGCTGCATTTGTACACCCTGTATGCTACTGTTTCAGGAAACCAGTGAAAATATGTTTAAAAATACCAACTCAGGTGGGCATGTGAAATGTGATTGAATCCACATATTTGATTGAATCTCTCTTGGCCACTGTTTTCTAAAATTAAATGGCTTTAAGCATTGCCAATCTTATGTTAATGTTATCTAAAGTATATTTGGCACAAAGGTGAACTTGAAGCACTCCACAGCAGAGATGAACCTTCAGGATCTGATTTTACTGGATCATAGACATTTCATGTAGCTGCTATAAAACAAATGGATAAAGTCATTAAAATAAAACACAAACTGAAAGTCTTAATGAAATCTACTTTTTAGTGTGCATGTTGTAGTCCTCCATCTCACAAAGCACATGCAGGGATGTCTTGCAGGAAGTGAGCCTTGCCAGCTGAAGCAGAGAACTGGCTAAGGCAGCTGCACCCTGGTCGGACCACCAGAAAGCAAGAGACCTGAGAACTAGAAAGGTGAGGCTTACTTAGCCATTTATCTCTCTGCCCTTCGATTAACCCCACATGTGTTTATCGGCCAGGTTGGCTCAATAAACATTAAATATCTCAATTGGGCTTATTTTAATAGAAAGAGAGAAGTCATATCCTGGATTTACAGGAAGAATAATTTGTTTTCTACATACTCAGATATAAAGACTTGTAGTTATGTCATGTATGTACTTCTTTATAGATTGCAGACAACCCAGCAAGTGCCTTAGTTTTAGTTCATCTATTTATTTTTAGGGTTATTCTAGTTATTTAAATTTGTAATTGTTTTAAAAAATGGAGAGAAAAATGAATAGGAAAATGTACAGTAACTAGTAAAATATACAGTCATATACCCACAAGAATTTTTAGAAATGCGTCTTTTTTCCCATGTAATATCACCATACCTATAAAAACTTTAAAAAATTGTAACTCATCTAATAAACAGACCATAGTATGATTTCTAGTACTCTGACTGGATTCCAATACTTTATCTATAATCAAGTTGCTTTTACACCCATTTGCTTTGAGTCTGGACAAAACTAAAGATCACACAACCAAGTTAACTATAACTCTTGAATCTCATTTTTTTCCTTTACAAATATTGTTCAGGTGAGATGTACATATGAAAATGCATGAATTATACGGGAACAGTTTAGTGAAATTTTACAAACTAAAAACATTTGTGTAAAACACCCAGTTCAATAAGTAGATGGTATCTACTTTTAAATACATTAAGCACTCCTTTAGTCTCCCAATATTTTGTTTTAATTGAAATAAAATTCACCTGTAGTAAAAGTAAAGATTTGAAGTTGCCTGAGTAGTGGCACTTAGTGCGTTTGCCTTGTTGTATGCCTTCAACTTTTATCGAGTTCAAATCCAAATCCATCACTTCCAATGGAAACCCGGTGCTTGCTCTCATTCCCCACTTAGCCAAACCCCCAGAGACCAACAGTACCGTATTTACTCATGTATAAGCCAAGTTTTTCAGCACATTCTTAATGTACTTTTTGTGGTCAACTTAGATGCCTTGGCTGATTTTCAGGTCAGCATATACTCAAGTATATACGGTATCTTCTCACTCTCTGGATATAAGTAAAAGGACTATTTTTATCATTGGAAGCATATCATATTTTCTATTAAATACTTTCATTGGGGGCTCTTACACCTCGTATCACAATCCATACATTCGTCCATGGTGTCAAGCATGGATATGCTGCCATCAGCATTTTCAAAGCATTTTCCTTCTACTTGAACCCTGATATCAGCTCCTCATTTCCTCCTCCCTCTCTCCTCCTCCCTCCCTCATGAACCCTTGATAAGTTATAGATTATTATTTTCATATCTTACAACACCCTCTATTGCCCTTCACTCACTTTTCCATTGTTTGTCTGCCTGAGAGGGGCTTATAATGTTGATCTTTGTAATCAATTCACATATATTTTTAAACTTCCATGGATTTTTTAAATATATAATTGATGTAACATTTACAATGTTTGTCCAAGTTGTAGCATACATTAAAACTTTATTTTGTTATATGAATTAATAGAGGTATATTCCATAGAAACAGTGGTTTAGTCATTCATCCATTGATGGACATTTAGGTTGTTTCTTTTAACTAACTATTGTGCATAGTGCTATCATGAATGTCCAGTTAACACATGTTTTCATTTCTTTGGTGTATATACCCAAAGGTAGGATTGGTGAGTCATATATTGTGCTATTTCTGATTGTGAAGAACTCCCCAGCACTTTCTCATAATTGCTGCATCATTTAATATTTCCAAAAGCAATATATTCCTACTAGAAATGTTGCAGCTTCTACAAAGAATCACCAATATTTTATCTTCTGGTATTAATTAACTAAATATTTACTCATCAACGTATTTAAAATAATAACTATCTGGGATGTGTGAAATTGTGGTGGAGTGAAATTTCTTTAATACAGACTCTTCTAAAGAGTCTAAGCCTCCTACTAAATGATTAGGTGGCACTATGCAAATGGACCTTGTGTGACACTAATGGACAGGAGGGGATTGGTCACTTTTCATTACTACCACTCCCTCCCACCGGCTCCTACCATGGGCTATAAGGACGAGTCATGGTTGAAGCAGCAGCAGAGAAGAAATTGACCCCAAGGACTTTGTAAGAGCACATTCAGGATTGCTGTCGGAAGAGGCACAGGCCACAGAGACCAGATGCATCACACACTGTAGCAACTCAGAGAAGCAGCACCAACTCTGTGGGGTACCTTCTCATTATCTGAGCAAGACTCAGGATGTGTGGGACAGGATGATTGGCAGTCTACCTTCCTGGCCCTTGGAAGCAAAGACCAAGGAACTACATGGCTGGGAGACTAACAACTGAAGAGAGACTTGGCTACCGCCTAGCTGAGAACCTGAGAAGTAGAGAGAGAGAGAAATGTCTGCTGGCTGAGGAGATCAATAAATGGTACGCTTCTGTTTACTGATCCTGGTTTGGAGTAATTTATTAACTTCCCTAATAAACAAACAAACAAGCAAAAACAACTCACTGCCATAGAGTCAATTCTGATGCAGCATCCCTGTAGGGCAGGATAAAACTGCCCCCTACCCACACACACACCATGTGTTTCTGAGACGGTAATGCTTTACAGGAATAAAAACCCTCGTTTTTCTCCTGTGGCTCGACTGGTGGTTTTTAACTATTTACTGTGTGTTCAACGGTCCAATGCATGACCACTCCATCACCATCTCTCCAAACCCCCTTAATAGTGAGCAAATCTGTAAATCTGTGTGGCCACTGAAATGGGATGCAGCAGAGATGTCGATTGGTGTGGAAGGAGCAGTTGGTATCAGAATAGGTATGGCAGGATGGACTACGGAGGCTAGTCTGACCTTTGCCTCATGGCAATAGGGAAGCCAGAGGAGGCCCAATATGGCTCTCCATTGACCTTTATTACAGAAGTATCACTCTGGGATTGTGATTCCCACCCACCAGTTTATGCCACTGCTCATCTGTTCATTTCTCAGACTATGCTGTCTGATGTGTCGCGGGGATGCTTGAAGGCATGCCACTGGTGCTTCAAATACCAGCGGGGCCACCAATCCGAGAGAGATTTTTCAGCAGTTCATTCAGATTAAGACTGCCTATGAAGGAGCGGATAATCAATGTCTAAAACGATGGACACAGACCTTATGAATAACAGCAAATACTTTTTGGATATACTGCTGGGAGATGAGCCTGTCAGATTTAAAGGAACTCAAAATACCACTGAGGGCAAACTACCTTCCCCAAACTAGAGTCAACTTCAATGGCATGGTTGAAATAAAACTTTCAAGACCTTAATTTGCTGGTGGGAATTGATTCAAAAAGATAAAAAATAACCTAATATATCTATTAATAATTTGAATGTGAAATTTACAATTTGAGACTGGAACACATGAAGCAACATACACAAGAGCCAAAATAAAGCTTTGACTATATTCTATCTGAATGTAGAGACTCAATTTAGAGAAGTCAAAGGTAGGTTTGACACTCTGAACAATAACACCTGAAAACTCAATGAGTTGTCAGATGATATCAATGGCATTGTACTTGGAGAAAGAAAAATGCACAAAAGAAAAGACCACATGATGTCACAAGAGGTTACCAAAAAGTGAGAATTGATCCTAAAATCCAGGACAGATGATCCCCTCAGGACCAATGATGAGAGTGGCGATACCGTAGGGAAGGTGGGTAGGAAGGGGGAATTGATTACAGGGATCTACATATAACCTCCTCCCTGGGGAACGGACAACAGAAAGGTGGGTGAAGGGAAATGCCGGACAGTGGAAGATATAGCAAAATAATAATAATTTACAAATTATCAAGGGTTCTTGAGGGAGGGGGACAGGGAGGGAGGGAAAAAATGAGGCGCTGATATCAAACCCTCAAGTAGAAAGCAAATATTTTTGAGAATAATGAGGGCAACATATGTACAAATGTGCTTAACACAATGGATTGAGGTGAGTTGTGATGAGCCCCCAATAAAATGATTTTTAAGCCCAAAATATGGCTTGAGAAGACAAAATAAAATATAGCACAATGTACAAATATGTACCATTAAAAAAAGCCCCAAAGGAAGGACACCTGAAGTACTTTTCAAACTGAAAGAAACTGAATTTAATTTTCAGTTTAATTTAATTTTCAAACTGAAAATTAAGCCTCAATTTGTATTATTTAAGGACTCTAGAGTCGCTGGTAGAACGAAGAGGCTTTGTGATTCTGTAAATTCTCAGAAACCTACAGCAACGGTTCCACCATGTCATGCAGGGGCTGCTGAGCTGCAATCTCTTTGCTGGCAGTGCATTTGGACAGTTTTGAGGTGGGTTGCTCTAATTCACTGGATTGTAGTAAGTATGGTTTGGCTTTACGGAAAAAGTATTAATGATGTACGAAACATCCCAAAGATGGAGGAACTGAAAAGAGAGGGTGTGTTCAAATGAATTGTTCCCTGTTCAGCCAGTTCAGGAGGTTGTATCTGATAAGGAACTGGTGTTGTTGAACGAAGAAAGCCAAGCTGCACTAAAAGCAGTAGAGGAAAGCAAGGCTCCTGGAATTGAAAGAATATCAACTAAGATGTTTCAACAAATGGATTCAATGCTGGAAACACTCAAACATCTAGGCCAAGAAATTAGGAAAACAGTTGCCTTGCCAAAAGAGAGTCACTTATGAGTCTGCTCCAAAGAAAGGTGATCTAAGGAATGTAGAAATTATCATACAATCTCATCAGTTTCAGAAGCTACGGCATTTTACTGAAGATATTTCAAAAACAATTCCAGCTCCAAGTCCATCAGAAACTACCTGAAATTTAAACTAGATTAAGAAGAGGTTCTAGAGCATGGTCTATCATCACCCTTAACAGATAGATATTGGTTGAAAACAGAGAATACAAGAGAAATGCTTACCTGTGTTTTATTAACTAAGAAAAATAATTTGACTGCATGTATCATTAAAAAAACAATAATATGGATAGCGCTGCAGATCAAGGGAATTCTAGAAAATTAGTTTTGCTCACGCAGAAACTGCACTTAAACCAAGATGCAGCTGTTTGAACAGAACGGCGGTATGTTGTCTGGTTTCCAAACAGAACGAACGCCTATGCGAATCTCTATGCTGAGGAAATCAGCTGAGATGGTGTGCTAGATGAAGACAGATGTTTCACCAGACTTGAAGGAAGCTTCCCTCACCACCTGCCTTGTGCAGACAGCACCACGGTGCTTTCTGGAAGCAAAAATAAGTTTCTGGGGCTTCCGTTTATAGGGACAGCGGGGTTGGCTACTGAAACTGTTAAAACCATGATGCTAACATACCTGCGGTTCAATTCTCAGAAAGAGTTCACAAAGCAGTCCCAGTGCCTCTGCCTCAGTGGTGGCTCCTTGACTGTAGTGAGGGAAGGGTATCGTTCCATTGGGCAGAAAAGACCCATGGAATTTCCACTTAGCTCCAGTGGCTATTTTTAACTCATGTCCCCACAACTTGCCATTAAGAAGGATCAGTTCCTGGAAAAGGTTGATTGCTAAGCAGAGAAAGGCAGCAAGAGAAAGACCTTTCACCAGGTAGAGTGACAAATGACTTCAAGGGATTCAAAGGCAGGAATGATTGCAAACATGTACAGCACTGGGCAGTGTTTGTTCTGTTCCATGCAGGATAGCTGAGTCAGAACTTCCTCAAGGTCACCTACCTAGCAGAGCAACATGCATAATGTACATTTTTTCTCATTTGGAGATTGTCTTTTCAAATTTGGTTGTATCTTTTGACGCATAAAACTTCATTTTAATAAAATCATATTCATCTATTTCCCCCCTCTATTTTCTATTATAAAGACAGCAAGGGAGTCAAGGTAGAGATTTGAATAAAGGAAGTACAGGGTACAGGATGATATTTTTGGACTACATTTCCCAGAACCCCTTGCTAGCCCCCATGGAAGTTTCTGAGAATCTCTGGTCTGGGGAAACCTTTAAAAGTATTTGGTGTGCATGTTGCAGGGCTTAGAGGGGGACAAGAAATCCAGGGATTAGTCATGCTGGCTAGTAAGTATTTCATCCTCTTAGAATATTCTAAAAAAATTCACTTGCTATGCCCTATGTTTTCCAATATTGGATCTTTTTCTTGTTAAGATACGAACCTAATTCTGGTAATGTATCAGTTCTCCGGCATGTCCCTTGGGGGTAGCAAAGGCTTTAGTAAAATGTTATCAGGGTCTCTGCATGCTCTGTCCAAATCTCCACCTGCACTCTTTGCCCTCTCTCATTGTGGTGAGAATTCATGATTAATTTTATGATCTTGGATATTTATTCCTATGTTTTCTTTAGCAGTTTTATAGTTTTCACTCTTGCATACACATATTTGATTCCCTCTGATTTAAGTATTATACAGGGTGAAGTAAGCGTCTACCTTTATTCTTTTCAACGTGCATTTCTAGTTATGGCTGTACCATTTTATAAATTTACTATTCATTCATTATTAGATGGTCTTGTAAGTACGTATTCTTTCCAGAATCAATATAGTTTTTAACGTTGCTATTTAAGTATGTCACCTACATTTTTTAGCATTGAAACTATGAAATATAATGAAAACAAAGTCAAAACAAAAACAAAAGTAGACATTAAAAACAAAGAAATCAAAATATTGAAAACAACATTTTCATATATTTCTATTGAGGAGTTTCTCATTTTAAGAAATGTGGGAAACCTTTGGACAATTGCTATAATATTCAGTAAATGAAGAGTAGAATCTCTCTAGTCTGAAAATATATTTTGTGAAAACCAACTAAGAACCGTCTCTTTGTTTGCCTGTCTTTCTTTTCTTTCAGTTTTGAGATAGAGGTGTTATGTAGTCCCTCTGGCGGGCGCAAGCAGTACAAGTACTGAAAAATAAAGGATTGTGAGGCAGATTCTGTTTACAGAAGTCTCATCTTAGATTGCCAGTTTGAAATTGTCATAGACAAAAAATGACAAAATCCTGTTGAAATTCCAATGAAGGACTTTCCTTGAGGGTCAAAACAATTTCCAAATTGGGAATTACATGATCCCAAGGATTTTGGAGATGGATGCAAGGAGCAGGTACTTCAGAAAATATATGGAAATTAAATAAAAATTAAGTGATTTGTTGGCATTTAGCTAGTGTTTACAGAACTCAGTGCTGGCACATCTGGTTGGTAGATGTTCTAAAGTGTTTTTTTTTTAAGGAACAAAGTAATCATGAAATCGCATATATGTAGCCTGGAAACAATCATGAGCTACTCCTTCCAAGACTGCAAGGAGGAAGGAGGGCACACGTTGTTATAAAGTTTGTTTCAAGAAGCATTTGTTCTGAAAATTGTTTTAGACCTCGCTTCTTAAGCAGCAGGCTACTGAGAAATGTTCTCTGAAATTGTTTACCAAGTAATTTCCTCAGGGTACTGTGGCATGTTACAGGAAGAATGATAGGCGACATTCCCAAAGCAGAGGTTACTTTTGATTCAAAATGGTGTTCTAGCCTCCAACTTTTGCGTCGTCACCATCTCATGCCAGACTCACAGTAAGTTAATTATTTAATAAGTACTCTTATTCAAGATACCAAAAGGAAAAGAAAATGCAAGTTAAATATTGGGGACAATTAAAATTGTGCTACCAGAATATTGGCTATAACATACTCCATTTAAATTATTAATTTTTCTGAGTACTTTAGAGGAATTTGAATACATGCTTATTAAAACATAACAGAGAAAAGAAAATGTTTGTGAGCCAAGTGTTCTAACCTGTGCTATAAAGGGAAAGTGTTTTTTTATATCCCCAAAGTGAAGTCCATTAGTGTGCACAATAAAAGCAGGCATTTTTCAGGTTCCCATTACACTTATATTTTCAGCTAAAAATCAAATAAATCTTTAGAAGCACAATTGGCCAAAGGACTGAGAGAAATGGAAAGGCGTAGAGTGAGTAAATTTAAGTACAATGTCTTTATCCTCTACATATGTCACATCAGACCACTAGCTTATTGTCAAAGCTTTTCCTTCCCCAAATGGAAAGTAACAAGAAAGGAGTTACAGTGTAAAATAAGAGCATCATGTTCTATAGATATATTTCCCATCGGAGGCTTTGATTCAACAGTTGTTTTATAAGATCTCTAAAATACCTAGCGGGCATTCTTTTTCCTATCCTCTATTCCCCTACCCACCACGCATGCCTCTTCTACTCCCACCTCCTTGCTAGATACTTGAAATGTTTTCATGGACTGAATCATATAAGCTAACACATTTATATATTGTGATTCTGGATAATGAAAGATTTATTTATAACCTTATACTTCTATTATAAGCCATACTACAGGGTTAATATGTATTTTTCTTGAAAAACAAAACAGTAAATGAACCACTGCCATTAAGTTGATTCCAATGTGTAATGACCCTGTATGTGCTTTTAAGACTGAACTCTCCAGGGGAACATATAGCCTCATTTTTCTCTTTGTAGCAGCAGGTGGGTTTGAGCCATCAATCCTGTGGATCCCAGCCCAGTGCCTAACCTACAGAGCAACCAAGATGATGTACATTAAATGTAAATTGTCTATATTTACCAATTATAAAACAGATGCTGACAAAGTGAATTAAGAAAACACAACCTAACTATATACTGAAGAAACTGAAGATAGAAAAAAAATATATCCTTAGAGATTACTAAATTCAGATACCTTATGAACAAAAGCCAATCCCTTTTCCCTCTTAATCCTTTTTATAGATCATCTCCTAACTTTTTCCAGGTTTTCCATAATTTACCTTAGCTTGTCCTGCTATTTATTAATATGCAAGTAAGTTCAAGTATATGTTTAAACAAAAGATTAATTTGTATTAGCAAAGGCACAAAAAATTAGCTGCTTGCATTAATCTAAGATTCACTAGAGGCAAAATTTGATTCTTTTTAATATTCTACCATATTCCAATGAGAGTTTAAGTCCGTTTATAAGGATTAATATAATTTATTATCATGAAATATTGTTAAAATTATTCAGACAATTATGACAAAGAAACTAAGAAGAATCACAGAAAGAGGAAGAATAAATATGCTAAAAATCCCTGTAGAATACTTTACAGAATAATCACAAAGTGAGCTATTATTAAGATCAATGTGGAAAAAACAACAGAATCAGTTTTGAAATTTATAAAACCAAGTCTTTTTTTGTGTGTGGGAAAATAGAGTTAGTTTGGATCTAATGAAAGGTTTGTGGGTTGGGTTTTATCCTGTGGAATATCATAGAGAGTTTACTGCACAATGTAATGAATAAAATGCTCCATTTCACATAGGGCATGGCTTAGATGGAGAAACTCTCAGAGTCTGTGTTTATGAAATAGCGAAGTTGAGCATTTCAGAAATGCCTGGATTACATAGCCTTTCCCCTGGGCAGCTGTAATGCTTATTGATTTCTTTAGTGAAGCTTTCGGCGGGGGGGGGGAGGGGGGGGGACTTTGACAAGTACCTGGAGCTGAGATCCCTCCATTGCCAGTTAAATATAAACCACTTACTTCAAAAAAGGCTACATGGGATTTCAGTTGTGAAGCCTATGGAGACTGTCACTACAAGAAATAGCTAACATTTGGTGGCTCTGACATTTGTTGGGTTTTGAGTGCTTAATGAGTGTCATAGAATTAACTCGTCAAAAAAAACCCTCTTCGATTTATGTACAATAGCCTCCCCACAACCGCATTATACAGACAA
The DNA here is from genome assembly GCF_050624435.1 of Tenrec ecaudatus. NCBI lineage: Eukaryota > Metazoa > Chordata > Mammalia > Afrosoricida > Tenrecidae > Tenrec > Tenrec ecaudatus. The sequence continues at coordinate 68,532,684 of NC_134545.1, forward strand.
CGTTCTTCAAATTTTCAGTCACTGTGTTATTTTCACAGATAGAGCTAGAACATTGATGGCAGTTTTATTTGAATTGGTATCCATTTACCAGCAACCAATGTGTGTCACTCACTCTACTCTAGTATATCGCTTCTAGAAGGCAATACTAATTAAAACTCCAGCGAGGTTTTCTAGAGTTAGCTGAGCAGGCAGGGCCAGAAATTCAAGTCAAATGGTACAGCAGGCTCCCACACAGACCGGTAATTGAGAAGACTGTTACTGTAATACTTTTTGTGTGAAACAAATGAACAAAAAGTTTACATCATCCCATAAGTACATACCATATGTGTCTTAGTTATAAAACTAATCCATGATGCCTATTTATGAATATATGAAAATATGTTTACATTCTCTTTTTATAATTAATTTCTACTTTGATGTAATTGTAAATATCTATGTAGGTAATAGATTTATGTGATGCTGTAAATGAAAAGGGGCATCTACCCCAAATAACATAGTTTGAAAGCAAATTTGATAACTGACCCAATCACAAATTCATTTTAAAAAATGAAATGCTATAATGCATAGCAAAAATAAAAACAAGAAGTGTCAACTACTTGCATATACCTTTCAACATTTATTCTAAGTTATTTAGAGAGACTATTTTTGTATTATGCATTAATAACCATGTGGGCTTTAATAAGCAACACACTAAAATATATTGCCATAAAATATACATGCAAATAAGATTTGGCATTTTCTGGTAAGTTTTTACCTTTTAAAATGTCTTCTAAAGTTGACATGTAGGGAGGAATATTGCATAAATATTTTACATTAATGTAAAAGAATAACACTCTAAAATTTAATTTTGTTTAATGATTAGAAGAAACCAACCAAATTTACATCTTATAGAAGGCTAAACAAACAGAATATGCCCCAGCAGGGTTTTCTCCAGGATAGACTGGTGGTGCTCATTACAAAGAACCCAACTCACAGATTACAGTAGACTCTGCACATAGAATGTGCCCCGTGGGATTCCCTATGCAACAGACAGTTCAGAGCAATGAAATTTACAGATAGCTTGGAATCTTTCACAGGAACCCAACTCCCAGAGGACACTCACAGCCATACAGATGATTTACCCTATGATTGAAACTTTTCAGATACTTAAGTTTAAACAGTGAATTTACTAGATTGGACCAGAAATTTAGAATTTTTATTTTGAAAGTGAAGGCTGTTTGTATGTGTGTGGGGTGGGGGGTAGGGGGGTGCTATTCACCTTATTTGCATTATTAGCAAACTATCAAAACTCCCAGGTGGGCTTGAATATCTCAGATATACAAAACCCTATGTTGTTCGTATCAAAGGAAGGATAATATGAGAAGAATGCAAATTTCAGACTACTGCATTGTGCTCATTCAATGGCAGGTCACTTACCCCAAATTTTGAACCCAGTGTTTTGTTAGTTGTTTTTCCCTCCCTGCACGTGCTTCATATGTAAATCTTTAGTTCTTTCAGCAGTGTTGGGTGGCTCAGCATGTCTTTTCAAATGCAAATTAGGGCTCCAAAGGTTCTAGGTGGAGCTAGTTTCTATCCTCAACTTCCATCAAGTGATGCCAAGTTATAGAGCCTTATAGGACAGGGTAGAACTGCTCCTGTGCTTGTCACTGAGGAGAAGCCCCATCTTTCCCCTGCACATAGGTTGCTGATTTTGAACCTTTAACCTTGCAGTTAGCAACCCAATGCATAACTACTACTCCACCATGCTCCTTATTTCTTAACTTGTCACCCAATATTCTACACAACCCACTGGCTTGAAACAAAAAGCCTGTATTGTTTCTGAGCAAATTTAGGTCTCATTTTATCATATGTGTAGTTCTTGGTCGTTTTTCATAGTGCAAAAGAGACCAATATAATTTAAGGAAAGTATTTATTAAGTTTTAAAAGGGACAAAGACCACGCAGACACATCCAATGGATGGGGAGGCCATTAGTACAGTCCAAAGGTATCCAAGGAAGCAAGCATGGATGCCTGATAGCTATGGCATGGGACAAAGGGAACTGCTGCAAATGCCTGCCTGGGGGCATAGCAATACATCACAGTTACATGTGGGACTGTTAGGTACGCTAGCATAGGGCTGGGACATCCATTAACACATGCCCATTGATCCAAAAAACAAACAGAATCAAAGGAGTGGCACACTACACATGCTCAGAGGTTCATGTTTCCTGCCGTGTACGCTTGGGTGGGCGCTGCACCTGTATTTTCCCACTTAGGACAGGTGAATTCAAATCAGCCAATGGTGTTGACCAGGGGTCATCCACCATGCCTCCCCATGGAATCCTTGGAAAGGCAGGAGCCCGGAGTCGACCCGGACTTTGCAGAGGACTTTTGCATGACTTTGCAAGCAGCTTCCAGGCAGGCTGCACATTCCGGATGAGCCCTGCGGTGCCTGTGTAAACCTGAGACTGCTTCTAATGCTCATAGAACTCACTTGGATCACAAACCAGGCTTTGGCGTAAATTCTTTCTCACGCAGAACCAAGAACCGAGGTATATCTATCCCCAGAGAGATCTAACATAAGTGGTACTGTGGCTCAGATAAATGGGCATGCGTTAACGGATGTCCCAGTCCTATGCTAGCCTACCTAACAGGACAGCAGTAGGGAGAGAGATCTATGACGGGATATGTATGTTGTTAGCTAGAAAGGTTTACAAGATTGGTGGGTGTTCCAGGGAGAGCACGATGGGGCATGAATCTCGAGTCTGCCAGCCTCCTGTACTCTCCCCAGCACACATCAAGGACACACCTAGGTAAGCCCGTAGGAAAGACTGCTCCTCCCTGGGCTTTCTGGAGAGGGTTGGAGGTAATCCACTTTAGAAGACATCCTACTGGAGAGCATGATAATCTACATCCATAGTTAATGATCAGAAAGAGTTCAATGGAGGCCCAGTCTATGTGGGAACTCTGCATATGGATTGGGGGCTACCACGGCCATCCATAGGCATCTGCAAACTTTACACTCAGAATTTAAGCTCTAATACAGTAGTCAGTAGGGGGCAGGGGAGGAAAACCCTCAGAGACATGAACTGACACATTGGCAACAGTGGGGTCAAAACAAATGGCAATTGTAAAGTCAATAGGTTTCATTATAGTAGGGACACAGTGGGTTTGGTGGGACTCAATGGCACCTAACAATAATAACCAAGCATTGGATCTCTTGAATCTATTTTAGGGTATAAAAGAGGCAGCAATTATAAGGTTTATTTGGACATGAAAACAGAATCAAAGGCCCAATTAACAGAGTTTTGGAAGCAGGTTTTATTGAGAAGCTTGCAGGCGGGTTCAGCAACTCAGGGTATTGAGCTATTGAAGCTGCACCACTGAAAAAATCCTGGCGGAGTTTTTATGCCCACTGCTAGCAGGCACAGCTGGGAAGGATCAAAGCTGGGGAGGATTGCGCACACAGGGGCTTCAGAAGGGAAGAGGTTGTTAATCTTATCTATATGTCAGGGACGGGTAGAGTGGAGCATACATATCTTCAGAAAACATTCTGGCTCCGGGACGAGCTGGCTCCAGGAATTTGGGGTTGAGCAGGGGAGGGGAGGTTGGTTAGGGGTCAGTTTTGAGAGCTAAGATTGAGGTGCAGGACTCAAAATGGAGTCTGTTGTGCCAAGACCAGTCAGCAATATCATATATTAGCTAAGGAAAACACTGATTAAGTCTTAAAAGGGACAAAGGCAACGCAAGGACAGATACATCATTCGGATGAGGGAGGCCATTAGCACAAGGTCAAAAAGGCATCTGAGGATTCGTAGTGGGGATGCTGGTTAAATAAGGCATGCACCAAAGGAACCGTTACAAATTCATGATGAGTGGACTAGCACAGCGGACTAGAGAGAGAAGCACAGCATAAGCATGGCTCCGATTGGGACAAGGACATGATGCGAGCTAGAAGGTGTACATGATTGGGAGGTCTTTGAACCGCATAGGGTGAGATTGCAAGGGCACAGTTCCTGGCTGTGCAACCCCCAGTACTGTCCCTAGTACAGTGACCTCCATCTAGGACACACTCTCGAGAGAATGGTTTCTGAGAGGGCAAACCCCAAGAGAAAAGGGAGGAAAAGGGAGGAGATCAGTTATTTTCAAAGGCACTTCACCTGGGGAAGAGGCACAGTTAATGATCAGAAAGAATTCAATGGTGACTTAATCGATGTGGGACCCTGCAAATGGATTTTAGGTTGTCACTTCCATCCATAGCCTTTTGCAAATTAGTGTCAGAACATAAGCTGTAGTACAAATTACTATCCTAATATTCATTCCGAGTACACATTAAGAAACATTTACTGTCTATAGTACATTCAGACAAAATACATATCCCTAAACATATAATCATTTAAAAACATTCAAGTTCATTTTTTTCTTCTTCACCCCTGTTTCCTTCCCATTCATACGCACCTACCCTTCTTTAGGCCTCTGACTGGGTGAAACCAGCGGACCTGACCCCCTACCGATCATCTCATATTACCAGCCTTGGTTTGAACATGGCCACTTCAAATGTGACTTCTCCCCCCACCCCCCTCTTAGTGCAGCAGAACATCCTTTACTAAACTTTCAGCCATTAATGATTAAAACATCAAAGTAAGTAATTCAGTGTCCTCTTAACTTTGGGGAAGAGCCCCGGTGCATAGTGGTTATGTATTGGGCTGCTAACTAAAAAGGTCAACAGTTCAAAACCACTAGCAGCAGCTCCGGAGAAAGATGAGGATTGCCTGAAAAGAGTTACAATTTTAGAAAACTGTAGGGCCAATTTGATCCTGCCCTATATAAGTCAGAATCAGCTCGATGGCAGTGAGGTGTTTTCTCATTCAGTCTTGGTGAGAGAAGCCCTACTGGCATTGGGTTCAAGGTCAGCAGCCACTCAGCAGGTGAGAGACTAGGTTTTCTACTGCCCTGGAACCCACAGGGCTACTTCTCCACTGTCTGGTAGGGTTTCTATCGATGGACTTTACAGCAGTGAGCTTAATTTTAGAGTTTGGGTAGCCTTGGTGTTTGTTAGTAGGCATGTCCAAGCCCTTGGTCTCGCAGACAGGAAACTCTTTTCTGCAAAGTGTCCCAAAGCTCTTTTGAGTCTTCTGAGTATATTCCCAAAGGCATGCTACTCTACCAATGTGCTCCATCCTTGAGGCAATGAGCTCAGCTCTAGCTCTGAGTTGGCAAACCTAACTCCCCCCAATAAAGTGCCTGGTGTCCACTCATTCTGCCAACCAGGCTCCTGCCTGAAAGGATCTACCTCCCTTGCTTGATGAACTAGGAAGCCACAGTTCTGTCTTCTTTCAGTCTCTGGGTTTGATCTTCTGCTCTTGGGTTTTCTCTACCGCCACTTCTCTGCCTCTATTTTCTGTCCTCTGTGTGTCTTGCATTGAGGAGGTTTGGTGCAGAGATCTTGGTTGTACTCCATGTGTACTTTTTCTTTTCTTGGTGCTAGTAAGATTTCCTTTCCCACCTCTGGGATGGCTCTTCTCAAACCAAGTAGGATGGCAAATGGAGACATCTACATGTTAGGCTTCCATATATCTCATTTGCATGGCACCTCACCCACAAGTGCACCATGTGCATGTTTGCATTATTAGCAAGTCATAAATCTCTTTGGTGGACCACAAACATGCCATATGCATGTATGCATAGTCCTACCCAGGAGTTTGGTGGAAATTCAAAAGACTATAACTAGAAAGAGCATACGTAGTAATTCAAAAGATTTTCTTTTCCATTTTTCTTCTTTCCCATATATTTTATGAGGAAAACACACAATTCCTGTGGTAGAAATAGTATAGTAACAAGCACCAACTTATATCCATGATGAAAACAACTTATCAAAATGCACTTTGACTTCTATTTGCAAATGAGAAGGTTGTGCATAGAATGGACTATAATTATGAAAATTGAGAAGGGTAAGAGGAGAGGACTTCAGTTCATTAGGACTTGTTTGTTAACACTTGTCATTTTTTGTGGCAGGAGAAAAACAAACAAACATCTAGAGAATTATTAGTTTACAGTTTATCTGAACACTTTTTAATTATAATCAGACAGTGTTAACCAGGATTCACACATTGTAACCCACATCAAAGAAGTAAATACAAGAAGAGATTTTGAGGTCTCTTGCCTGTTCCACAATGAGAAAAGGTAAACAAGAAATACAATAATGAATATATTTTTGTGAATACATTGCTAAACACCATATCACCAGTTTTGACTCATAATATTTGAACTCATTTACGAGGAATAAACAGAAGAACGAGAACCAATTTATTTCAGTTACCATGCACCAAAACAATATAAAACGCAAAACAAAAAATAAAACACACTTGGATTTAGGTAAAGAAATACTTTACTTGAAAGGAGTATTGCGGTGGATGAGGGAGTGTGCACAGCCAGTTTAGAGGGAAAGGGTCTGTTTGTTGGGAAAGAAGAATTTTTAAAAATATTTTTCCCACAAAGAAAATCTCTATATAAATGGAAGAGGAGACGTTTTATTGTTAAATAAGTATTAAACCAAAATTTGATGCATCATAGGCAATCTCCTAAGAGATTGCAAAAATAGAAAGTACTTATCCCTCCCAGGTAACCCATCACTGTGTGGAGGGGGGTTCCCACAGTCGGACGGGTCCTCAGGAGAATCTTTGTGAGTGTGGAAAATAGTAGAGACAGACAGACAGACAAAACAGGTCACAGGGACTCCTTATTCTTATATCAGGAGTGGGAGACAATGTATTTCCCAATGGGTATATATAACGAGGCAGAGCTTTCAAAAGGCATACGAATGCCATCCAGCAAACATATTACACAGTCAATGGGTAATATCCTAAGCGGGTAATATAATAAACCAACAATGAGGTAAGTCATCATTGTGGCTAAGTGCTACTTGACCTTGAACATCCCTGAGCCTTCCCCGTGAAAGTAATGCAAGAGATGTCAGAAGAGGGCTTTCATCATTTCTGGTGGGTTGGCTATAGAACTTGATGGCTCTTATCTTCACATAATTTCCAGGCACAGGGAATAGCCAGATGCATGAATGATTCATTTTATACGGTAGCTCTTTCATGACAGCTCCTTGATGGGGGGTTTCTGGAGGGACAGTGTTTAGACATGAGAATGTGTATTAAGATTTATTTATATCTCCTAACTGTGAGGGTCTTCCCCCACCAGAGGCAGCCTTCCAGACACATAATTGTGAGCATGGAGGACTTAGCTGCACTGCATTCTCATCCAGTCCCAGGGTTTGCCAGCATGACCTTGATGTTTTGGGGGAAAGATGCTAATGTTGTAGTGTCTTTCTAGCCAAGTTGTAGATTTCCTAGTTGAGGTGTGGACCACCTCTGTCCGGGAAACTGGAAAGTAGGAGAGGATTACCCAAGCTGTATTTTAAATAAGACAGCTGCCCTGTCCTTGAGTTTAAGCCTTCGATTTGTAGACATTTCAAAGATACAGGAAAGATTTTGCAATGGCAAGTTTTCTAAAGTCAATTCTTAAAAAGAAAAGGTAGGAAGGCAGTCTTTTCCCTTCTTATCAACAAACACAATGAAAACCTCACCATTTCAATTTGTTCTGGACAGCCCAAACAGTAGACTACTAATTGAGAAGTTATTTGGTGTTTATTTATTTATTTAAATTAATAAGTTTATTGGGAGACTCTTACAAATCTCATAAAATCCTTCAATAGTATTAAGCACATCTGTACATATGTTGCCGTTAACAATTCCAAAACAATTTATTTCTAATTGAACCCTTGGTATCTGCTCCTTTTTTTCCCCTTGCTCCCCACCCTCCCACTTTCATGAATCTTTGATCAATTACATATTATTATGGTTATTTTGTGTCTTAAACTGTTCATTGCATCATTTCACCCACCTTTCTGTTATTTGTCCCCCTGGAGGGGCAGGTATATAGTCAACGTTGTGATGGGTTCCCCTTTCCTCCCCTTCCCATCTATCTTACCCCTCCCCATCATCCCTACCCTCAAGATATCACTACTCCCGCTACTGTTCTGAGGGGGTTTTGTGTCCTGAATTCCATGTGTCAAGAGTTGTTATCTGTACTGACGTGTATACTCTGGTCTAGCTGGATTTATAAGGTAGAATTGGGTCATGGTTGTGGTGGGGGAGGAAGCATCCAGGAACTAGAGAAAAGATGTTTGTTTTGTTGGTGCTATAGTACACCCTGGTTGAAACACCCCTTCCTTGCAACCCTTCTGTGGGGGAATGTTTTATGGGGGAATGTCCAATTGTCTACAGATGGACTTCGGGTCTCCACTCCAACCCCCCCCCCCCACTTTCACATCGATATATTGTTTGTTTTGGATCTTTGGATACCTGATACCTGTTCGTTGACATCTCATTGTGGGAAACAGAAAGATTTCTCCCAAGATGTCTTCCCCAAATATATGCCAAACCTAAGATGCTATTTGCTACACATGGTAAATGACTGTACTCTAGGGTGTCAATGAAAGTAGGTCAGAGGTTATTTTCCTTAAGGGTATCAGCCATCTAGAGCAACCAAACTGTATAGTCAGACTCACCCCAAGTAGGGCCCACTCCCTTCTGGTATTGTTCCTTGAAAAAGTGCCTGAAGGCAAGCCCAGGGCCACTCAAGGATGACTAAGGTTAGGCTACTATACTGAGTCTAGGTCCACTCACTTTGCCAAGTATGTACCCCTCTTCCATCCCTTTACTTTTGTGTGTACTCCCCTAGGTCATCCCCCTCCTATTGCTTGTATTGCCTATGTTACAACCCCTTCCTATGACATAGACTGTTGTCTGTAATCAGAAGGCTTGTATGTCCCCAAAGATAATATAAGCTTTGGTTAGAAATAAAACCTCATGCTCTCTCTCCTGCCTGCTTGTCCCCATCTCCACGTGTATCGCCAAGAGGAGTTGTGGTGAGCATGCTACTATGAAATGTGTCTGACTCCTTCATTTTACTCTCTCTTTCCCATCTCTCCCATTTCTCTATGACTTTACTATAATATTTATATATCTTAACCATACAATTGCGCCTACCAAACCTGTGATTAGTTGTGGGGGGCTGGATATTCCCATACCTCATGATCACAAAAGTTGGTGCGCTTCGTCCATGTGGGCTTATATGCTTCCATGCTAAATGGCTCCTTATTTAACTTCAAGCCTTTGAGACCCCAGACACTGCATCATTTGAAAGCAGGGCACCATCTGCTTTCTTTACCACATATGCTCATGCACCCATTTTGTCCTCAGTGATAATGTTGGGAAGGTTGTCAAAGAGTGCCAGGTCATTAGAACAAAGTGTTCTATTAGGCAGTTTAAACCCAGCTCAGGAATGTCATGGGATAAAGGTAAGAGCATTTATTTCCATAAAGATTAGAGCAAAGAAAATCCTATAACTCTCAGTTTTACTAACAGTCAGTGTGCATTGGAATCAACAAACTAGCCACAAGATTGTTCTGTTTTACTTTTCAATTTTTATTTGTTGCATATGTTAGGTAACCAGAATAGGGACAGTGGGGTTGTCCCTCCCATGCCTGCAAAGCCTCCCTAGACTGGATGGGAAGGAAATAAGGCAAGTATTAAGCACCATCAAGGACCTCCGAAATAGGCATGCTCAAATTCAGGGCCCAAGCCAGGTGGGTAGTATACCTGGGCGGCCCAAACTGGGCCCACGGGGGGGCTGAATTCAGCCAATGGTTACCCAGTACCTTCAAACACACCTCCCCAGCTAGAGGTCTGAAATACCCTGGCTGTGGGAAGGCTGGTCTCTCCTTTGCCCTGCTCCTGCCCCTCCTTTTGCCAGGTGGGCTGCGCTCTCTGGTCTTAATTCCACACATGTGGGTGCATTGTTCCACGAGGTACTTGTGACCAGTTGTGAACTTCCGTGTAGCCTCCACGCAGCTTGGCATGCTTCCTTGAAATAGTATGTACCCTTTGAGTCTGTAAAACCTCAAACTGTCTGTCCTTCAAAAAAACCCACTTGGATTGCAAATGGGCTTCAGCGTGAATTCTTTCTCGTGGGAAGCCAAGAACCAAGGTCTGACCCACTCTAGAAGCCTCACACACACACATATTGCAAAAGAAGAAACTTCTGGTCATGAGATCTGTGAGCCGCTTCAAGTAGAGCAGATTTTCAGCTGGGTAGTTGTTGCTGTTAGGTGCCACAGAGTGACCCCCAGTCATTGCAACCTTGGGGGAAATAAAAGGTGCCTGATCCTGTGCCACTGCCATGTTCTTCTGACTCTTTGGTAGTCCGAGCCCTTGGTTGAGTGTTGTGTCAATGCCTCGCTGCCAGACATGATGGCTTCACTTTCCTGATGAGTCCTCCAGAGGAAACATGAAGGGTCCCTGTGGGAAATCAAACTGGGAAGAGAGTGTTTGTGGACAGACCCTCAGCATTCATACCTTAAGGTATCTGGGAGGCCCAGGCTCCCATGGAGGAAACTGGGGATGTATCCCACTCATGTTCTCCAAAGTAAAAGTTATTTCCCACAATGCCCCCATATTAAAATGCCAAATTTAAGGAGCTGTTTGCAAATACATGGTCACTGACTATACACTTGGAGGTCAACTGCCGTAAGGTTATTTACCTGAAGGTTGTATACCAACAAAGGCAGTCTGATCCTATTGTCTGGCCTACCCAGGTAGGACCCACTCTCTTCTGATAAGGTTAATGGATGATTGCCCTGAAGGAAATCCCAAAGGCTACTAAAGTCAAGCCAACTCAGATGACCAAGGGTAGGCTGCCATCTTGATTCTAGAGCCCACCCATCTTGTTACATTGGTGCCTTCCTATCACATGTATCCCTTCATTGCCTCCCCTTCCTGTTGTGTGTACACTCCTAGCTCATCCCTCTCCTGTTGCATGTATGCTTATTGTACAACCCCTTCCTGTTACCTATGTTCTTACCATGGCCTGTGTGCCCAAGATCATGTAAGCTCTTGAGATTCCATTATGGAGCCTCTCTGCACAGCCCAGGCCCATGAAGTCATGACTACGAAGGCGAGCATTTGCACACTGTACTTTGTCTGATGTCTCTTTAGTTTTACCCCTCAATTACACAAATGCCCCTTGGACCCATTCAGTTATGGGGAGACTGGTCCCCCACAGCTTCCAATGTTAAAACAGCTAGAATGATCCATGTGACAGTGGGAACAGCACAACTGGACAATCATTAAAAGAGTGCTTGATGCCTGAGTCAAGCCTACTCACTGTCCTGGGAAGGGGATCTTAAGGAGGCCTAGACGGTTGCCCTGCAAAATTAAGGGGCCTGTTAGCAGGAGGGAATACTAACCCAAATTTAGCTAACAGTTTTGTTCAGATCCGTGGAGACAAAAAGTTGAAATAGTCATTTATGAGCAAAAATGATTTTGAGAGCATCTGAGTTTGACATAAACAAATAAGATAGTATCCACTGTCTTATCTGAGTCATATGGGTTATTTGTTTGTTTGTTTTCGGTAGGGGCTGATGGTGGGGAATAACTCATTTTCTAGAACCATGGTTCTCAACCTTCCTAATGCTGTGACCCTTAAATACAGTTCCTCATGTTGTGGTGACCCCCAACCATAAAATTATTTTTGATTCTACTTCAAAAAAACTGTAATTTTGCTACTGTTTTGAGTCGCAATGTAAATATTTGATATGCAGGATATCTTTTAATTTTTATAAATTGAACCTAATTTAAGCATAGTGATGAATCGCAAAAATGATATATTGTGAAATATTTATTTCTAATGTCAAATAAATGAAATTTTGCCTTGAAGCATGGTATAGCAGGGTAACAGTCTTCACACCAAGGTGCTCATATGTGGGCGTATCTTGCATGTGGGTGGACCACCTGGAGATGATAGAGGAGCGGTGTCTCAGTTCCTAAGACTATCGCAAATGTGTATTTTCTGTTGGTCAAGGTGTCTTAGGTGAACCCTGTGAAAGGGTCTTTAAACCCACAAATGGGTCATGACACACAGGTTGAGAACCACCTTCCAAACCATAAACGTGGATGGGTACCTTAACCATGACTCCTTTATGGGAGATCAGGCGCCAGGCAAAATTTAACTTCGCCAAATATAAAAGTTGGTATTTTTGTTAGGTTTTTCTGATTAGGAATATCTTGGTCCTAGACCTTGCTTGAGAAATAATTCACTGTGAAGCCTATTTTGTGATCCAAGTGAGTCTGGATACAGGGTAGAAGTTTAAGGTTTTACACAGGCACCCTCAGGGTACCTCACCCCCACAGGTGGAGACCTGAAGCCAGAGGAAACCGCAGCACAGCTGGCCAGGGAGTAGTAGAAAGATGGAGGAGGTCTCAAAGTTTCTGGCATTTCAGGAACCTCTGCTGCGAGGCGTGGTTGATGGTAGTGGTTGACCCCCATAGGTGGAATTAAGCCCACCTGGCCTAGCTTGGGCCAGTGCAGATGTACCGCCCACCTAGGTGCACTGTCCCACCCTGGCTCAGAGCCTGAATTTGAAGCATGCCCAGTAGACACCCTGGCTCCTGTCCTGGCTACCTAACTTTTTCTGAGCCCCAAAGTCAATTTAATATTGGCGTAATTAGTCAACTTGTTTTAAATATGTGCTTCTTTGCCAGAAAAATATTTCTGCAATGGAAACCCCAAATAGTAAGTGATTACAGAAAAACAAAGCATAAAACAAACTCCTTGTCAGTAAGTCAATTCTGACTTATAGGGACTCTATAAAATAGGATAGAACCGACACTGTGGACTTTCTACACTGTAATCCTTTAAGGAAGTGGAAAACCTCTTTGGGAGAAACATATTTCTCCCCAACATTTGTACTGATATATTTAAGCACTCATGTATTTAGGAAATTTTAAAACATCTTGGCCCAAAATATCATCTTAGATTTTTCATTAGGTTTCCTGTAGCGACATTTCCTAGACAATTATCCTGTAAAGTCAACATGGAGAGAGTGGGAAGAGAGTAAAGGAATGTGGACGACAGACAGTAAATCAAACTATGATTAGCATAAACCCTTCTTTTAACATTCCAGCCCTAAGACCACTCTGGAAGTATTCTATGGAGCTTGAAAAAGAGAAGGCGATGTTTCTAGGATGTTAGCATGATTAATTGGGAGAAGTTCAAGTCGTTGGGGGAACAGAAAGATTGTTCGTATTAAGCTAGAAGCCATTTTTTTTTTCAAGAGGCACAAAAGGAGGGAATGGGGTAAGTAAGGTGGAAGTAGTCTTGGAGAGGAGCACCTGCGGGGAGGAGGACATACGCTGATGGGAACGTCCACCCTTCGAATCTTCCACTGAATATTGCACTCAGCCAATGCAGTCAGTCCCAGGTTATAAACAAGGTCCATTCATAATTATGTCTTTGACAACTTTGAGAAGAGTACAAATAGGTGTTTGATGTCTTTTTTAGCCTCACTTTAGTAAGGTGTCTCGTCAATGATTTTAAAACTGCATGTTCAGCAAGTGAAAATCATTGTGATGAAGAACGGCTTGTAAATCGGATTTGCTTCAATTGCTTCCCACTGATATTGAGCTTGAACTGCTGCTGAGACACGCAGGAGCCAAATCACTGAGAATGTGCACAGCTCCTCACAGTCCTGCCAAAATTCCAATATCATGGATCAGGCTCCTGACATGGTTCACCACAACTCGCTTGAACTCACATTTCAGGGCTTCAACCTGTTCCAGTTAGCATGACAAATGATCTAAATTCTAGAAATTCCTGTCTGATCCTATTTTACTTCTATGGCCAGGAGAGAGACTGTTCAAAGCAAAGGCTTACTTGAAGGGCAAGTAGGAGCAACTCGTATGCCAAGACAGCCTGCACTTATTGATTATCATAGTTAATTTTTTGTTTTAGGGTCTATTTATCTTCACATTATACACTTGACTTGTTTTATGAAGTCATACACAAGTGCCTAATGTTATTAGAAGGCATCCATTTTTCGTAAGGTGCCCGCCAGATTTAATAGCACATTGGGTAACATTGCAATTATAGTACTTCCATTCTGAAAAGTTCACCGAAATAGAAAACACTGGGATTCACAATGGAGGAAAAACATTGGATATTTCAAGGTGTCAGAGACCAAACTGAGAAGGGAACTGGGCTCCTATTCAATATAGACAATATCATAGAGAGACACAGCCTGATCTGTGAAAAGATACTACCTTTTAAAAAGCCTGGACTTCAAGAAGGATAATCGTAAATTAATTTCTAAGCTTTACATTTATTTTTCTCTTAAAAAAGAATTGCCTATAAAAATTGACCTACTTCTAAGAAATAAAAATCTCAAAGATTCATATGTATGCATATAATTAATAAAAATATGTATCCTTCAGGACATTGATTTTTTAAATCCTTATTTTATGATTTATATCTATTCAAAGGAGATCTGGCAACAGCATTGTTAAATTCTCAACTATTAATCAAATATGATAGTTGACTTCTGTAAAGCTTCACAGCATTGGAAACTCTCTGGATAGGTCTCCTCTATCCTATAGGGTCACTATGGTTCTGCATTAACTTGAGAACAATGGAGTTATGCTTCTTATAAAATGGATAGATACCTAAGCAGGCATTATAATTGTTGTTATAGTCCAATGAGTGATTCCAACTCAAAGCAACCTTGCGTACAACAGAAGAAAACATTGCCCAGTTCTGTGCCATTCTCACAAATCATTGTTATATTTAAAATCGTTGTTGTAGTCTCTGCATCAGTTTACCTCCTTGAGAGTCTTTTTCACACACCTGACCAAGTGTAATGTTCCTCCTGATAACATTCCTAAAATATGTGAAATAATGTCTGGCTAACCTGGCTTCTTTTGAGGATTCTTATGACTGTATTTCTTTCCAGACAAATTCTTAGTGTTACAGTTGTGGGGATCTTTCTTCTCTTTTGATGCGATATAATTTGTCTTAAAGACTGTAGGTTTTTATCTTCTTCTGTAAGTGCTTCAAGTTTTCTTCATGTTCAACAAACAAGGTTGCATCATCTGCATATGTTAATGATCTGTTAATGACAGGTCCTCAAATCCTGAAGCATATTTTTTACATATAATTCTGCTTCTCTGATTATATGCTCATCATAGACACTAAATAAGTATGTGAAAGAACACAGCCCCAATGCACACCTTTCCAGATTTTTAAAATGATACAGCATCGCCCCAGATGTGCCTATTTGTCATACTGTGGTGGTTTGCATATTGCTGTAACACTGAAATCTATGCCCCTAGTGTTTAAAGGCCATCTAGGTCTTTCAATGTGAATACGTTTCAGCAGAGCTTCCAGAATCCAAAGAAGAGGTAATAGACTATGCACTTCTGAGGAATTATCTGCTAGAAACGTTATGCATAGCAATGGGACTTCGTCAGATCCTGAAAAACCTCATGAATAGCAGCAGACCATTGTCAGACATAGTGCTGGAAGAGAGGATGAAAGACACTCAAAATATAACTGAGGAAGGGCTGTCTTCTCAAAGAAGAGTCTGGTGTCATGGCTGGTGTAAAGCTTTAGGATCCTTCAATTACTGATGTGGCACACCTCAAAGTGGGAAGAAGCAATTACAAACATGTAATAATAATTGGAATGTGGGATGTATGAAATATGTCTCCAGGAAAATTGGAAGTCATCAAGAATTAAATGGAATGCATAAGGATTGATATGCTAGACATTAGTGAGCTGAAATGAGCTGATGTCCATCAATTTGAATCAGACAATCATATGATAATGACAAATTCAAGGTAATGGTGTCACATTTTATAAAAGGACATTTGCAGACCTATCTTAAAGTACAGTGCTTTCTGTGCTGGCCTAATGTCTATGTGCATACAAGGAAATGCAGTCAAATACAAATATTATTCAAATATGCATACCAGCCATGATAGTTAGTGATGAAGAAATTAAAGACGTCTACCAACTTGTCAAGTCTGAAATTCATGAAACCTGGAGGCAAGATTGATAAGTATTGGTGGTTGGAATACAAGAGTTGGGACAAAGAGGAAGGAACAACAGTTGGAAAATATGGTTTTGAAGTCAGAAATGCAACTGTGGATCACATGATAGAATTTTGCAAAACCAGTGACTTCTTCAGAGCAAATAGGTTTCCTCAATAACGTAAATAATGGCTATGCATTTAGGCTTCTCCAGAGGACTATACAGGAATCAAATTGACTTTATTTGTCGGAAGAGATGCTGAAGATGCTTAATATCAGCAGACAAAAAGAGGCCAAGGGCTTACTGTGAAAGAGACCATCAAATTTTCACATGTAATTTCAAGTTAAAGTTGAAGAGCATTAAAAAATAAGCCCATTAAAAAAGAAGTCCGTGAGAGCCAAAATACAATCTAAGGTGTATCCCATCCGAGTTTTGAAACCATCTTAAGAATAAATGTGGGTTCATTAAAGAATGATGAAAGAAGACATGACAAGCTTGAAAAAACTCAAGCCTTGAGTTGAAATATTGAAAGATTCTCTGGGCAAAATATTGAAAGCTACAGGAAACATCAAAGAAGACGGAAGAAATACACAGCCACTGCATCAAAAAGAGCTTGGCACCATTCTACCATTTCAAGGTGTAGTGTATGATGAAGAGCCAATTAGAATGTACTGAAGAAAGAAGTTTGCAGGGATTTAGACCAGCTATCCCGCATCAAGCTGGGTTCGAACTGAGGCATGCGGATGAACGGAAAAGAAAGAGCTATGTATAAAGCATGGGATCGGGAGGACTCCAAGCTGATGGAGTATATTTGAAGCTTGGTTTTTATATTTTTCTTACACGAGGGAATTGGTTACAAAACAAACATCAAAGAACTTAAACATTCCTAAACTCTTATCTATGCAAATGTTACTTAACTAGTCACAGTTTCTTAACTTTAGAATAATAAAAGCACTAGGTTCAAGGACAATCACAAGGATATGCAGGATTCAAGAGAGCCTCAAAGAGATTGTAAATAACTGAGTTATCCCTCAATGCTTTTTGCAGCAAAGTCACAAATAACAGTCATTTTGCAGAGAAACTGAGACACAGAGACACAGAGATGCAGGGGACTAAATAGTCACCCATTAGTAAACACCTTGATCAGCAAGATGCTTCCTACAGAAGTTCAAGCTGCACTGAAGGCATGAGTGAAAAACGAGGCTCCAGGAATTGGCAGAATATCAACAGAAATGTTTTAACACGCTGAGGAAGCACTCACTCAGATATGTCAAGAAATCTGGAAGACAGCTACCTGGCCAACCTTTTGGACAAGAGTCCTATTTGTACTCATCCAAAGAAAGGTGACCCATCAGAAGGCAAAACATTTCATTAATATCACATGCAAGAAAGGTTTTGCTGGCCATTCAACAATGGTTTTAGCAGTACCTGGGTTTCAAAGTATTTTGTTTGATTATATTGAGGGTTTCTATGAGTCAGAACTGACTTGATGGTACCTAACAGCAGTAATTGTGTCTGCTGTTGTGTTTGAACAGCTGCCTCTTGATCGATAGAAATGCCCTAGAATTCTTATTCTTGGAAATATTATCCAGAATTTGTTAGGATACACCCAACCAAATGCCTTGGCAGAGTCAGGAAAACACAACAGCTTCCTGGCACTCTCTGCTTTCAGCCAAGATCCATCCATTATTAGCAAGGATGTCCACATTCTACATTGTCTTCTAAACCTGGCTTTAATTTATGGAAGATCCCTGCCCATGCAGTTTTGCAAGTGTTTTAAATTTTTCTTTAGCACAATTTCACTTGCACGTGATATTAATGGCCTCCTGTGATCTTAATGACCTTGTGGGATACTTTCATATTTTTTGGATCATCTTGCTTTGAAAAGGTCACATGTATGAGTGTTTTCTGATTGGCTTGACCAGGTAGCTGTCTCCCAAATTTCTTAGCATAGCTAAATGAGCATTTAAACTGTTGTATTTGTTTACTGAAATATCTCAATTCGTATTACGTCATTTGCTAGAGTTATGTTTTTCAAAAATACCTTCCGTTCACCTTGGACTTCTTCCATCAGTGTTATTGTTCCTTGATCCTATGCTATTTCCAGAAGTGATTCTACTTTGATAAATTGTTTTTGACACAGTGACTTAGTGTATTTCTTCTATTATCTTTTGGTTCTTTCATATTAGTCAATATTTTGCCTGTACAATCCTTCAGCATGGCAATTTGAGACATGAGTTTCTTCTTTAGTTTTTTTCAGATTACTTAATGCTGAATGTGTTCTTTGTGTTAGATTTTCTAAATCGAGATCTTTTTATACTTGTTTTCTTGAGCCACCTTGGACATCTTTGGCTCAGGTTTTTACTTTATCATTTCTTCCAAACTTTGGCTTTTTTACCTTCAACCGTAAGTTTCAGAGCTTCTTTCAACATCTCCTTTGGTCTTTTCTTTCTCATTTTTTTTTTCTAGTGAGCTTTCGCTTTCTTCATACATGATGTCCTAGATGGCAACCCACAGCTCAACCTCTCTTCAGTCATTAGTGCTCAGGGCTTCCAATGTATTCTTGAGATGGCTTCAGTATGCCAGTGGGATATCATCCATCAATGTTATAATCTGGCTTTCGTGGACTTAGAAATGTTTCTTCAGCTTCAAATTAAGCTTGCATATGAGCAATTGATATTGTTCTTCCTTGACCTAGTTCTGATGGATGACATTGCGTTTGACCACTGAGCTAGTTAAAATTTATTGTGCCAACCTGGTCGATAAACACAGGTGGGGTTAATTGAAGGGTGGACAGATACATGGCTCGGTGAGCCTTGCCTTTCTAGTTTTCAGGTCTCTTGCTTTCTGATGGTAGGACCAAGGTGCAGCTGCCTTAGCCAGTTTCCTGCTCCAACTGACAAGGCTCACTTCCTGCAAGATATTCTCGAGGAAAAGCCACATGGACCTACCCCGATGCAGCCCTGGGTGCTGGAGCAGCCATGTGGAGAACCCTGCCAAGGCTGAGATGCTTACATGCTCACTGATTCAGCTTTCCTCCTGCAGTCAACTTCATTGTTTCTGTTTTGTGAGATGGAGGAGGACATTGTGGATTGGTGTTGGACATATGGATTAATGTTGGACTTGTGGGCTTGGGCAACACTGTGTTAGGATGTTTTCTTGATTTGCATTTAACCCAGAGACATATTAAACTCTCTCTTATACATGAGTTTCTGTGGATTTGTTTCTCTAAAGTACCCAGACTAATACAACCATCATTTCTTTCCATAGATAAAGCCTATTTGATTACTGTGGTTCCATATAGTGAAATCTGTGTGTATATATGTCATTTATGATTTTGATAAAGGGTATTTGCAATGAAAAATCATGTGTTGCTAACTTTGATTATGCAGTCATGACACTCTTTGAATACCCAAGGTCATAATTTCCAACTACTGCTCCCCTGCCTTCCCTGCCCAACTTTTTGTGTTCCAATCAGCAGTAATTATATTTGCATCTTGACTGCATGTCTGATTGATTTCAGATGGCAGAAATTGATAAAAGGTCCTCAATTTCTTTATTCTGGAATTATTAGTAGGAATGTAAATTTGAATAATAGTGGAATTAATGAATCTTATTATAGGTGTATGTAGATTATCTTATCACTGACAGTATTATAATTCAGGATAACTCATGAATTTTTTTGGGGGGGGACAATGAATTCTACACTGTTCTCTTCAGTTTATCATTCCCAACATAATAGATCGTGTAACTGTCTGGTTTAAAATGACCAATGCTAATTCAATTCAGCACACTAATACCTGGAATATGTATCTTAAAGCAAACAATTTCATTTTTGAAAGCGTCTAAGTTTCCTGGAGTCATTCTTTATAAATTCCATATTGCAATTATCAATGGACATTTGTAGCGGTTTCCTCTCACTTTGAGTAACGCTTCCACAGTAAATGAAGATCCCTAACGCTCTACTCCATTCACATCATTAACGTTGACTCTTCTTTGTGGAAGCAGCTACTTCTCAGTCATGTGCTTTTCAGCCTGCATGTTCAAGGATTATATTGGACAATGTCTGCTGCTATCCATAAAGGGTTTTTCAAAGTTCTTTAGCCAAACTTTTAGAGGTAGATTTCCAGGTCATTTTTCTTAGTCTTTCTTAGTCTGGAAGTTCTGCTGCAACCTTCTCCCCGAAGAGAACCTCACTGGTATTGGCCATCCAGTGGCACAGTATCTGGCATTACAGTTTTAATTATACATAGATGTTTTTATCTGTACCCCAGAGCTTGCTTATTCAGTGCATTTAGCATTTCCCATGCGTCACATAAAGCCAAATGGTATAATAAATTCAGAAAGTGTCGACTTAAATAGGACATAGTTGATGACCTAGTCCTACATTATTCAGTCCTGAGCACCCCTGGGAAGCAAATACAGCGAAAACATGGGGGAAAAATTTTTCTCTCTCTCTCCAAAGGTTCACGTTCAGTAAACATTAGCAAAACTCAGGCTGTCATCATTTTTCATTTACTAAATGTCATCTCAAGTTGATTTTATTTTCACCTCAGCAAACCCATCAGAATGTCATGTTTGTACTCTGTTTGGTTTATAGGATTCTGGATCGCTATGTTCAGGAGCAGATTCCTGGGGCCAAGGTGGTGGTGGAGTCCATTGGTGCTCGTCGGCACGGAGATGCCTTTTCTCTAGAAGATTACACCAAATGTGATTTGACTGTCTATGCAATCGACCCCCAAACCAACAGAGCCATTGATAGAAATGAGCTTTTTAAGTAAGTACCTCTTATTTTGTGTAAGGACTCTCTGATCCTTCATGCCATGTACATTTACTATGTCACCCACTGATCATCTCTGTTTAAGTCTATCAACACCAAGAAATTAAAATACTGAAAATGGCAAATGGGTCTCCAAAGTGCCTTGTAAGCAAAACTCTAGTAGATCGTCGTTGGAATCCTCACATCTTGGGAGGTTCCAGTTCCAAGTTTGCAAAGAGTGATTTCAAGGGGTGTGTCCTTCTTAGGAAGGAGACCTGGTGCATACTGGTTATGAGTTGGGCTGCGATCTGCAAGGCCAGCAGTATGATACCACCTGCCAGCTCTGTGAGGGAAAGATGAGGCTTCCTCCTCTGTACAGGGTTACAGTCTCTAGAGCTTACAGAGGGCAGTTCTTCCCTGCCCTAAAGGGTCGCTATGAGTCAGAATCGACCCAATGTCGGTGAGTTTGGAGTGCTTTTTATGAACTTTGGGGAAGTTGTTCACCTCAGCAACAAGCAACAACCGACTGAGAAACAGCAGTATAACCTCACTTTTGCTCCAAGGCTCTGATGATTTGAAAAGCAATATTCAAATACTTTTGGGAAGTGACAGTTTGCGTTCAGCTAGTGTGCTTAAATTTTAAGACTAAATCCAGCTTTTTGGACTATCGACTAACCAGAAAACACTGGTACCAGACATTGCCCTTGACATGTGGGTGGGGAAAAGGAAATAATCACTCCCATCTATGTGACATTTTACCTAGATATGTACTTGCGTCTTTAAGTTCCCAATTCTGAAAATTGGATCTATAAATAAAATGCTACGGAATTTAAAATAAAACAGTCCTTCATATTTTCCCTGGAATGTTAAGTGAGCACAGTTTTATACATTTTGTTTTGTTGTGTTTTCAATTTATTAGCCATTTCTGCTTTCCTCTTAGGACACCCAGTGTTCCATTGGGTTTTATGGGTTGCAGTTATTAACTAAATTGGAAGATAATTTTAAAACACAAAATATGGTTATATGTGTATGTATATAATAGCTTCTATATATGTGATAATCAACAAAGATACTTTTTAATTAAGGCTTTCTTTGTCTATACACACACAAACAAACATATATATGTCTTAAACACTAATCTACTTATATGTTCACATATAGATTCCTTTTTCTCCTTGTGTATGTTGTCCACTAGATTCAGACTCACGTTATTAGGTGCCACTGAAAGGACTTTGTGCCTCAAAGTGACCCCATGTGACGGACTAGTATTGGCCCAAAGTGTTTTGTTGGCTATATTCTTCAGGGGAGCATTTTATTAGGTCTTTTCTACTAAAATCCATCTACCAGTTCTTCCCCTCTGAGCACTTAACCATTGCATCACCAGGGTGACTTTGTCTATTAAATTCTATAAATCATTCATAAAAGTTTACTTAGAATCTGCTCACTAACTTCATACTTCCTATTTTAGCACCAGTAAATAATTTATAATATCAACTTTATTTCCTAAAAATGATGGTTAATTGATATAGAAGTTATTCATCACTTCACATTAATAACTCTGCGCAAAAGAAAACGCAGTCTACATTTGTAAGATGGAAATGACTGAATAAGGCTACCAAATTTAAATAAACTGGGTGATGCCTGCAGTTATCACTGACTGTGAACCAGAAGTGGGAGGTTTGAATATAGCAAGAGGTGCCTTGGAAGAAAGGCCTGGTATTCTACTGAACACCAGTCAGTGAAAATCTCATGGTGCACAATTCTACTCTGACACACGCGGGAGCCATGACTGAAATCAGCGTAGCAGCAGCAGATATTTGGTTTGGACTGTGTTTCCTCATTCTCGGGATAGCTGCTGGGGTTCTGTAGGGTTCTCCCAATATCCCTTCTCAGCACCTGTTTTTGTTGGCTTTTTCATGTCTGAAGCACAGAAAAGGTATATGTGTATACTTTTATGGCGCCCACAATACTAGTCTTCTCTTACTTGGTAACTGGGCTCAGTGTGTGTTTGTGTGTGTATGGGGGGAAGGGAGAATGTGTCTGTCTGCTTTTCTTCCTGCTCCAGGCTGTGCACGTGTGTTTTTACAGGGAGTTTTCTCAGTTTTTCTCTTTTCTTCTCCTTGACATTGACAGAGAAGCTCAGCTTTACATTTCTGGTAGGTCTTCAGTGTGAAAGAGTTTTGCCTCTTCAGATGAAGTACTGCATATCTGCCAAGAGAGTCCCCCTCCCCTTCTCCTGTGGACAGTGGGGCCTTTATCTGGAGAGAGAGAGAGAGAGAGAGAGAGAGAGAGAGAGAGAGAGAGAGAGAGAGAGAGAGAGAAAGAAATACTCTCAATATGGCTTAAAGATCAGAGGAATTACATAGTGATTGTGCCAAGCTTAGCAGAATACATCCCGCATAGGTGCATTACGAAGGGCCTTTCTCTTGCTTCTATCTGTCTAACCGATTGTAAGTAGTTCCATGAAAAAGAGTTTAGCAGTGAGTGCAAGGTCCCCTTTGTTTGGAATTTTCTTTCACTCCAAACTTCTAGGCTGGCACACACTTATCTTTTAAACATTTAGTAAAACTGCAATTTCTTTTTTTCTTTTAACTTTTTCTCCCAAAGAGACTCACACTTTCAAATCCCATTCATTTCTTTGTGACATCCGCTTAAGAAACTGTACGCTCAATGTTATTTAATTTTACTTAAAGTCTACTAGTTAATTGAATTGTGTCGTTCCCATTTTAGCACCAATAAAATAACCATTTATAATCAGCTTAATTTTCTGAAGAACCACATTTATAGAAGAAAGAAGATAAGAACACCCATGTGTCTGTCCCTCAGATAGTTGTTGAAAAGCAGTGTTTAAAAGCACACACTTCAAAGAGATTGAAAAATTCAGCTCGAATTAAGCTTCTTTCAACTTTTTATGTACAGGAAAAAGCAGAAAGCATCCAAATACTAAAAATGAGTGAGTTGAAAAATAGTTATGATAGATGAAGGGCTTGGTGGTCTACCCATGTTTTGCTTCATTAAAAAGAGTAAATTCATCCAGGGGGACCCGAGTAAGAATATATTTTAACCATCTGCCACATAGTAAAGCCTAACCGAAGATGCCTAGTCATTACTGCTGTGTGCCATGTAGTCGCTTCTGACTCATAGTGACCCTGGGGGACTGAGTCGAATTGCTCTCTCGAGTTTCCAAGGTGTGAGACTCTCAGGAAGCCTACAATCATAACTTCCTTCTGCAGAGCTACAGTGGGTTCAGAGCACAGACATGGCTGTTAGCCGCTGAGCACTTACTTAACCACTACAGTTCTGTAAAGTTATTCTAAGAGGTATGTTTTCATTTGCAAAACCAGATTGATAAAAAAAAAACAAAACACCCTACTGACCTTTTGTTGAGGGGTGGAGATTGGAGTAGTTTTGAAGCTGAAATTTAAGTTACTTAAGCTATCTGAAATGGAAAGATTGACAAACTACCCCATGAAATTTCTAGCTTATCTAAGTCACCTTTCTATTTTTCTATATGGGAGCTGTAAGTTGTGGAGTAACTAAATTTTAAATCCAATGGTCACTCTAGAAATTATAATAAATTTTGTCAAAAGTCATAAATATAGGAAATACACAGGCATGAGCATTTAGGTGTGTTTTGGGTGGTAAAATATTGGGCCATTTAATTTTCTTTTGCTTTCAGCATTTTCCAACATAAGCATGCATGTGTGTTAAGCTGGGTTTTCTAGAGAAACAAAGCCAGGTGCACTCCAGGATGTATTAGAAATAACTTTATATCAAGAAAACCATTTACATCAGGGAAGCAACCCAGCCTACTCCAACTCAGTTCCCTGGGTCATGTACCACCAGCAAGAGCCACCTCCAGATTCACACAGCGGCCCTCCAGGGAAACAGGAAGGAGCAGCAGGAGGCAGGTAGATCACAGGCTGGTGGATGCAAAGTTGTAGAGGGCCCAGGACAATGAGGACATGGCAGGGCATTTCAAGTCCATGGTTAGCAGGTCACATGTATCAAGCAACTCCAGAGTTATATGCAGAACCCAGACAAGTAGGAAGGAAAAGAGGAGCAAGAGAGGGCAAAGTTCTTCAAAGTATCTCATACAAAAAATAGCTCATTCTTTCAAGGAGATATCATTAAGCCATGTCCTGACTGAGAGGCTGGACTCTACCCATGTCTTTGGTGGACCAAGTTCATGTAACATCTGATCATCGCATGTGATCTTTTGAATTAGAAAATACATTTCTAGCAAAATTCACTTCATTTTTTAAAATGCTTTCTATCCACTAAAACAAAACAAAACCCACTACTCTGGAGTCAATACTAAATCATGGAGCCCTGGCATCATTGTGGTTACAAGTTAGGCGACTAACAGAAGATCAGCAGTTCAAAACCACCTGGTGCTCCATCAGGGAAAGACGAAGTTTTCACCTCAGTGTGGTGGTGTCAGATCGGGCATAATGTCCACACTGTGTCTCCAGTGTTGTCCCCGTGGCACTATGGGTCAGTGATCTGACACTACCACACTGAGGTGAAATACTGAGGTGCAACAGAGCCAAAAATAGACTATGGGCCAAATGCGTGACACCCCATCAGACGCAACCCGAAAACACTCCTAAAAGTCAACTAACAACCCTTGAACTATTTATAGGTTTTTCTTTTTCTGTCATTTTTTGTTGATGTTTTTGCTTCGTTTTATTTTGTTATGTTCTATCTTACTTTTGTGCTTGTTATTGTCTCTGTATGTCTATCTAGATAACATAGGCAGGATAAATAATCCGGAGGAGAAAACAACGGGACCAACGATTGTGGGTTGAAAATGATGATGGCAACAAATGTACAAATGTGCTTGACACAATGATGGATGGATTGTTATAAGAACTGTAAGAGCCCCCAATAAAATGATTATAAAAAAGAAAAGGAGGGAGATTTCTACTCTTGCAAAGAGTTACAGTGTCAGAAACTCACAGGAGCAATTCTCCACTGTCCTTCAGGGTCACTCTGGGTTGAAATGGACTCATTAGACTCCTTTAAAAAATTAATATTTGTATTGGGGACTCTTACATCTATACAAAAATATTTTAATAGCAAAAATAAAGAGTTGGATATGTGAGATATTAATAGCAATATTCTTGTGTTGAAGGACTATGGGTGATTTTAAAAATTATTTTCCCAATTTTCCATAATAACAAACTTGACCTTCCTATGTTAAAATCTTAAATAACTTTAAAAGAAAAATATTTGTTATTTTGTGGATTTTCCTGTGCATTAAAAGTGATCCAAATCAATGGTGAGGAGGGTATAGGAGACCTGCTAGAGCATGATCAATGATAATGTACCCGAGAGGAATGACTGAAACCCAAATGAAGACTGAGCATGATAATGAGACAAGAGGAAAGTCAAAGGAAATAGGAAAGAGCTAGGAGGCAAAGGGCATGTATAGAGGTCTAAATAAATGCATTTACATATGTAAATATATTTATATATGAGGATAGGGAAATAGATCTTTGTGCATATATTTATAGTTTTAGTATTAAGGTAGCAGATGGACATTGGATCTCCACTCAAGTACTCCCTCAATGCAAGAATACTTTGTTCTATTAAATTAGCTTTCTATGATGCTCACCTTCCTGACACAATCACTGAAGACAAAGTGGGTGAATAAGCAAATGTGGTGAAGAAAGCTGATGGTGCCAGGTATCAAAAGATATAGTGTCTGGGGCCTTAAAGGCTTGAAGGTAAACAAGCGGCCATCTAGCTCAGAAGCAACAAAGCCCACGTGGAAGAAGCACACCAGCCTGTATAATCTGGAGGTATCGAAGGGATCAGGTATCAGGAATCATCAGAACAACAACAACAACAACAACAAAATGTATCATAGTGAATGAGGAGTGGGGAGTGCAGAGTAGAGACTCAAAGCCCATTTATAGGCCACTGGACATCCCCTGACAGAAGGGTTTCGGGAAGAGAGGAGCCAGTCAAGGTGTGATGTAGCAATGATGAAACATACAACTTTCTTCTGGTTCCTAAATGCTTCCTCCCCCTGCCCTCTACTATCATGATCCCAATTCTACCTTACAAATCTGGCTAGACCAAAGGATGTTCACTGGTACAGATAGGAACTAGAAACAGAGGGAATCCAGGGCAGATGATCACTTCAGGACCAGTGGTGTGAGTGGGGATACCATGAGAGTGGAGGGAGAGTGGGTTGGAAAGGCGGAACGTATTACAAGGATCTACATATAACCTCCTCCCTGGGGAATGAACAACAGAAAAGTGGGTGAAGGGAGACATCAGACACTGCAAGATATAACAACATAATAATTTATAAATTATCAAAATTCATGAGGGAGGAGGGAGCGGGGAGGGCAATAATGAGCTGATGCTAGGGGCTTAGGTGGAGAGCAAATGTTTTGAGAATGATGAGGGCAATGAATGTACAAATGTACCTTATGCAATTGATGTCTGGATGGATTGTGTTAAGAGTTGTATGAGCCCCTAATAAAATGATTTAAGAAAAAAGAGAGAGAAACATAAGGAAAATTATGAAGATGAAAAAAAATACAAGCGGCTACATTACTATGTAGGGTATATAGAAGATAGTCATAAATGTAGAAGGAGCCCTTTTGGCATTGTAAGTTAGATGCTAAGCTACTGAAAGCCAGGCCAATGGGTTGAAATCTACTGATTGCTCTGCAGTGGAAAGAGGAGGCTGTCGGTTTCTATCAAGATTCACAGTCTCAGAAATTCTATGGAGGCTCACAATAAGTCAGACTCAATTCAATGGCAGTGGACTTGGGCGTTTTCTTCATAAACTCAAGCATCCCTCTGGCATAGTAGTTAAACTCCCAATCACTGAAGTTGAGTGATTTGAACTCACCAACTTTCTCTGTGAGAGAAAGTCATGGCATGGGCACTCCATGAAGGACTGTTGTTGGTGGGGGCCTCTCATCTGGTCTGACCATCGCAACCCATGAAGGACCACAGTCACAGACACCCTGTGAAAGCCTTCTACTCTGGGTTGGAATAGATCAACAGCAATGGGGTGTCATTTGGTTTTTGATTTTCATGCATTCTTGAGAAATTAAAAAAAATATTACCACTCATTATAGTATAAAATATGTGATCAATTTATTCTAATAAATTTAATAATTCCTTCATTATCCATCTTAACACATTGTCCTATTTGGAAGTGCATTAATTAGTGGAAAGTTTTGCAGGAGCTACTAGATCAAACTAAATGCTGATTCTTGTCATTTTACCTGGGCTGTTAAGCTACACACGTTATTTCTGTAGCCTTCTCTTTTCATGTAGAAACAACTTTTAAGTTGCTCAATGTTTGTCCATAAAGCGTATGATGAGGATTGAAGAGGCTGACCTTGAAGATGGTGTGGTGGAAATCAAATACTCTTAAGATTGAAAGTTTGGGTTGGTGTCCCACATTTGTGTCCAAACTGGACAGCAGTAAATTAGTTTTATAATAATCTAATTTATAGGATGATCCCGAAGATCCACTGAGATAAAATGTGAATATAATTTCTAAAGTATGCTATATAACATAAGACATTTTTATTATTCCATCTCAATATTTTAATGATGTGAATAATCTCAACTCAATGGTACATAAAGTTTAATGATATATGTTTCTATGACTAAGCAAGGATCCTTGCTATTAGTGTTATCAATATGTTTGCACAGATATGTAGTTCCTCTTTATTGTTCATACTTTTTAATCATGAGTGTTATTAATTGTGATACGATTTCTAAATCATGGTGTACTTCCGTTAAATTAAACAAGTTTATAAAACATAAAAAAGCCAGTATTTTCCCCTGCGAACACCGCTGATTTGACTATTTATCTAACAATCAAGGTTTTTGGATGGCAAACTGCTGGATATCAATAAAGACTTCCAGCCATATTACGGGGAAGGAGGACGAATTCTGGAGATCCGGACTCCAGAAGCAGTGACAAGCATCAAGAAGCGAGGAGAAAGTCTAGGCTACACGGAAGGAGCCTTGTTGGCTCTGGCCTTCATCATCATCCTGTGCTGCATCCCTGCCATCCTGGTGGTTTTGGTCAGCTACAGACAGTAAGTATCCATAGATGCCAACGATGGATAGCTAGCTCCCCAACGGGCATGATAGAAAACCATCTCTGCTAGCATGGCATGTAGCTAGCAAGCTCTGGTGATGCCAACGTTCTGGGATGACGGTATCTTTAGCAAGTTCCCTTCCTCAGAAAGAAAACAATACCATTTTCATTCTTTTTCTGTAGGTGGCTCAATGTTCCTGTTCTCCTAGTATGCCTTCATTTAGTAGGAGTATTACCTTAATCCCTATGAGTTTCCTTATATTTTCCATCACACAGAGTTTGGGGAGGGAAGGCTGTAGGTATCCTAGTTCCCAGAGTAGATCTCTCTCTGCACTCCATTGCTATGATGAGTTTTTTGTCATACTGTTAAATTGACCTTCGCACCGGCAGTCACAAGGTGGGCAAAATCATTCTCAAATCATAACACATCACATGTAGTTTTCCACAGACTCCTCCATCCTGGACCTTTCCCGTGCTGTATTGTCACATCTTTTAGCATGTGCGTGCAGACCCTTAGCTTCCCTGGTTCCCACAATCGGATGCAAGCATTCAAAGATACCATCTGTAGATTTAAACTCTTAGTCCCTTTGAAGTGCTCAAGTAATTCCCAACTAATGTAAACATATAGTTTTGAGGTAGACTAGCAATCTATTATTTATTTGAATGTAGGTATAGGAAATGCTTACAATTGGGGACTGGGCATTAAAACTGCGTCCCAAGAGGAAATTAAGGGTGGAAAATTGGAGAATAAGGTAAAGCAAAGATAAGGCCCAGAGGGTGGCACGAAACAAAAATAAATAACAAACAGGACCCATCCATCATATAGATTGCTTGATATTACAAACAGTAAGAAATAATGGTAGAGTTTCTTTTCATCATTTAAGATATCTACTGCAGGGAAAGTACTAAAATAGTCCTATGCATCCTCAAACTTCTATGTTTTTCCACCCAAACACTGAGAAGCAATCTATATATCTTTCTTTCATCTATTGTTGAGTAAAATAATGTAAGGCATTTATAAGCTGAAATCCAAAATACATGTTCTATATGAAGATGCTATATGAATAGTTTCTAACAAAAATAATGTAAAGTTGCAAAAACAATATTTAGGTTGAGATATTAGAGTTTAATGGGTCATGAACAAATTGATTGATATGTCAAATCTAAAACATTTATACAAACTTAATACTGGACAAATTGTTTTAAATAATGAAGCCATCAAGTCAATAATTTTTTCACATTAAATCTATTCTCTATTACCATTTTTTCTTTCTCATATGTTTCACAAACTTACACTCTTATACCCTACTAGAAAGAAAGTCCATGTCAAAACTTCTTATATATAGGACTCAATGTCATGCTCAAAACTGTGGCATCCTGGGTATTATACTCAGTAATATAAAATTGAAGAAGAAAATTAAGATACTTAATATTTAACATTTTTTATCTTTGGCAGAAGCATTATTTCATTCTTTTTTTAGCTTAGTAATCAGTTTAGAACCCAATGAATTCATTTTAAATACTGATTTTTTGTAAGCTTTAAAATGAGTTGTGTACTGCTCATGTGTCCAAGTAAAATTCTAAGATTTATAAACTAACTTCTGTGTGTTCAGATTCTGCTGGTAAATATGATAGGGAAAAAGACGGGCTTTCTTCTATATTAAGATGTGTCTTTGAAATTTACTAAGCACAGAAAACTGAGAAGTCAGATATGAAAAGAAAGGTCATGAATTCATTACATAGGAGTGGCCCCTTCAATTGTTGCTTCAGCTTCAAAGGAAGGACAAGAGTACAATCAGGGCTTACTGCATGACTCCGTTCCTTTAATATTCTGCAAGCAGAGTAAACCAAGAAGCCAATTATAGAGATAGGATCATCTTTAATATCCCATTTTTCTATCATAGCTGAAATTCACATATCCTTTTTGTAGCCCAGTTTTGCTAACTCATTTAGCTCATTCCTTTGTTTTCCTGTTATGAATGTTTTAACAGCTGGTGTGGCTGTGACAGTAATAATAAAGTCCTCCGCTCTTCACTTTCTCTGTTGAAATGCTTGGTTCTCTTCCTGTGTCATTAACTCTGTGTCGTGGTGAGTTCAGCCGATAAATTATGCATAATTTAGAATAAATCAGATGTTAACATATTATGAATGCAATAATTCTAATGCAGGTTTCTCTCTTTTTTATCCTTTGCTTTCTCACACAGGTTTAAAGTGTAAGTATAATCACTGATATTTTGGAAATCCTTGTATGTAATACAAAAGGAGAAATCCAGATTCTAGTCATTGAGTAGTCAGCCTACCCCAAATTCTGTATTATTTGTTTGTCTTGTGTTCTTTTTTTGGTCTTATATTCCCAAGCTTGGGGTACGGACAGAAGTGAACTGGTTTTACACAATGGCATATAATGAGAAAATGATCTTGCTCTGACAGTTTCCCCTCCTGGAGATGTTGTTGAAGGAAGGCATTAGGGATGAGTGTACAGGACTTGTATGTGCAGCAGATCACCTCTTATGGGAGAATCACAATCATCCCTAGACATCAAAGGGACATAAAAACCTGTCAAACCTTTTCCCCAAATGTGCACACCTGCATCGATCCAGTAGGCCCGATGAATTAATTAGCAAAAATATTTCAAGTAATATAAAGGAAGTTTTACAAAACTAATAGAGGAAATGTGTGCCTGCTAACCATTGTTAAAAAGAACAATAATAATATAAAATTGTTCCATTTAGACAACTTCCCATAGAAATCAAATTTTTACAATTATTCTGTCTTCTCCTTCTGACTACCATTACCGTTTAGTCAAGATTGCAAATCTTTCTATGGAATTCTGTCCCTTATTTAATGGGGGAAATATTTTAAAGAAGTATTATATCTGTTGGTAGGTTCAAATATTTGCAACACAAAAAAAATCTTTGTGTTTTAAAAGTCAGTCCCTCTGATAATTGAGTCTTATTATTCAAATTAGCCTGTTGATACGCATATTAGTTCTAAACTGAGTTTCATAAAGCATCCTTACTTTACTAAAGACGCCAAGCTGAATGCACCAAGACAGCACGAATCCAGTCTGCTTTACCTGCTGCCAAACCAGCAGCACCTGTCCCGGCTCCAGTGGCTGCACCCCCACCGCCGCCGCCCCCTCCGGGGGCGCATCTCTACGAAGAACTTGGGGATAGCACAATGTAAGTAGACCTTTCAGGGACTTTGGGAACTAGGTGTGTTTTAATGACTGTGTGGTGAGTATTTCTATTAACCCGGCATCGAAATGACGTCCTCAATCTCTTTTAAAGATCTTATCCGCTTCAATAGACAACCCAAGAAAGAATACAATTAAAACGTTGAAACGTTTAAATAAATAACAGAATTAGAAAAAAAAAAAGCAGCATTCACATTCAGGAGACATTTGCAGATTAATAATAGGAGTAATATTATACTCTGTCACCCTGATTCAGGCTCCTGTAATCCATCCCCCCCCCCCCTCAAATTTATAATTAGATTTTTGTTTTTTTTTAATTTTTAGAAGGTGGGACAAGTTTGTTATTGAAAAGGAGAATAAGGCCCAATAATAATTTGGGAATAAAAAATAATAATTTGGGAATAAAAAAACCCATCTTCTGTTTTGGCAAGCAGAGACCATTTCTATGGTTTAAAAACCACAGTGTCTCCCAAAGACATTCTTTTAGAATATCATAGAGTTATTAGCATCTTAATGGGCAGTGAGAAGGAGAGTCCGTGTATTAACTGCCCAATCACTTAGCAAATTTTCTTTTCATTACATTCATTTAGAACAGACCGGCTGTGGCTAATACAATGTTTAGATCATAAATCAACAGTGAAGTCAGATATTTTGGAAGCTAAAGTTTCTGTAATGATATTCCTCGTCCCTCATATTCTGATGCTTTTTGGTGATGTGTAATATAGCTTTATTGTTTTCAAAAAATGAACACACCAAGAGTCACTACTTCTAGAATGCAGAAATGCAGAACAAATAACGAGGAGATGATCAAATTTGAATCTGATGAGTTTAATTGGAGAAAATCTTTGTATTAACTGTAATTTCATAGAGTAGGGGCACTGAAATATTATTGTTTTGTATTACATTTATAGCATTTACTAGTGGAAATAAAGCAAGCCTCAAGGGTTGTGAATTGTGCCTGCTAATGGGAAAATTAGTTTAAAACCAATGCAATAGTACTATTTTCTATATTAAAAATAGTATATCATGTTAGATTATTATTATATAAGAATAGTTTAATTTGGGTTAATTTGATGTCAATGTCTACATATTTTAATGTTATAACAGAATTTAAAGCCACTAGATGCATGGCAGTATTTAACCAAACTATTAGAATTATACAAAATTCATGCTTCAAATAACTTTTTTTCCACACAAATTTAAAAGTCTTTTTGAACTATTGGTGAATGTAGGAATTGAGCCAATATATTTGGTTTTCTGTAATCATGTTGACTTCTTCTTTCCAGCTGAAAACATCCAGAAAATTAAAACAAATAATGTATAAATTTAAGTGCATTTATATATAAACCAAGTGAATGATTTGCATTTATTTTTGTCTAGTAAAAGTAAGTATTCTATAATACTATAATATCAACTGGAATCAATATAGCTTGTTGATAATCTTCAAATATCAGTTCTGCAGGTCTTAAATAGTTTAGTTGAAAAGCTTGTAAATTTGGATAATTTTTATAACTATAATTATGTATTTATTGGAATGTTTTAACTTCGGCACATTTAATTATCTTCTTACCCTATATAGGGTTCCTGAGTTCCTAGAAAAATAGCTAACTCTAAATGAAAGATGCTCACTTATTTTAAAAGGAATCAAAGTTATCTTAGGACATTTTGGAAAAATAACATTAAAATAGCTTTATAATATATATGGTAGCTTCCTATAGATTCAACAATTATTCTCTCATCATGGGCCTTATATATTTACTTTCTCTTAAGCAAACACATACCTTTTGGATAAGCCAACTCACTGCCATGGGGTCCATCCTGACTGACTGCACCCCGTAGAGTGTTTCTGACGCTGCAACTCTTGACTGGAGCAGCAAGCCTCAGTTTCCTCCCACGGAGCAGCGGGTGGGTTTCAACTCCCAGTATGGAGGTTAGCAGAGTAGAACAATTAAATTTCAAAATTAGGGCATAAAAGCAATTTTTGAATCACATTTAAAGTTTCTCTTTAAGGATTAAATAGTGTTAATAGAGGTGCATTTTGTATACATGTAGCAAATAGTTCATGGATATGTTGATGTGATAATATAGCAAGATAAATGCCATATGATTTTATCATCATTAAATGGCAAATAAGGCTTGAACTGCTACCACAAGGTTAATAGTCCAAACCCACTGACCGCTACAGGGAGAAAGACAAGGAAACTGCTCCCGAAAAGATTGGACCAGGATACGTTCCATAGATCTGTTATGAGTCAGAATCAACTGCATGGCAGTGGGTTTAGATTTGGTTTTGAAAATGTCATTCTTACACGTAAATTCAAATCAAATGTAAAACATGTGTTTTTTTTTTGGGAGATGTACAGACAAAATGTTTAAAGCAAATTCCTGTTAGCATTTTCTTAATCTTCTCGAATTTCCTATAGTTAAAACTTTTTCTTTTCTATCACATGTTTTCTCTCTGTCACCTGTGGATACATAGGCATAAGTAAGTAAATAATATCATTTTAATACAAGTCTAGAAAACCAAATGCAAGAGAATGGATTAAACGTTGCTTGACTCTAAACGCAGTGACCTTCATTTGTTACCACTAAAATGTTTATTTTAAATGGCAAGTTACATCCTTCCCATCCCATTTCCTTCTGATATCTTTTAAATGCCATGAGCTGTATTATTTTAAACAAATGTCCCTTGTTGGTCTTATTTGTGCT
Organism: Tenrec ecaudatus; assembly: GCF_050624435.1. Classification (NCBI taxonomy): domain Eukaryota; kingdom Metazoa; phylum Chordata; class Mammalia; order Afrosoricida; family Tenrecidae; genus Tenrec; species Tenrec ecaudatus. Next base: position 68,567,343 of record NC_134545.1, read on the forward strand.
TACAAAGCAGTTTCAAAATTTGTTAATTTTTAAATAGATTTCTTTCGACCAAAATTATGTCGTATCATTATATAGATAGTTCTTTCCACAAAACAAAAATCTAATAACAAATGAATACATAAGCAAGTGTCATGTTCTTGACATTAAGGAGAAAAAAACAAAAAGGCTTTTGAAGGTCCGGAATAGTAAAAGTGTTTGGTATGTGTTCAGTCCAAACTGTGGACACTTCCTGCATTCTTCAGATGGTTTTGATAGTTGGAGACGCTCTCTGAGAATGCTCTCGTGTAGCCTGTAATTTCACTAAAAGATACAATAATAACTGGCTTTATATATCCTTTTATTATTTCACTGATTTCTCATTCTGTTTAATTTCTATTCCAGATATTTTTCTTATATTTCCTTCTGCCGTGTTGTTGTTAATATCACAGAACAATTATAATAATAGATCTATTACTCTGTTTGAGCTGGAGAGCAAGATATGAGGAGTGGCCATTCAAAACCAACACAGACCACCCAGCCTTTCCACAGGAAGGGTTTCAATGCTTTCCTCAGAGGCTTCTCATTTGTGGTTTTTCACTTGCCCTATTTTATTTTTGACTCACAGCCACCTATGACCTTGTGTCCACACATGAGAAAATAATTCTGTGAAAATAAAACTGTGCTATCTTAACATTAATCTTTCTGTTGAGTCTTGACTAATAGATGAAGCAAGTCATATTTCTGTAAAATTCCAGAAATTCCTCTTTTTATTGGTAGCATTGATGATTTTTGAAAACGGACGAAGAATTTCATTCCAAAAGCATATAATGATCTTTGTCAAGATACTTGCTTAAAATCCATTTTCCCATTGTGATTTTGAATTCTTGGAGAAATTTTCATCTGTCTTTGGAGTGTTTGATTTTCTATATTTGGAGAACAGAAACCCGTTTCTATATTCTCTTGCAGACTTTGTCTCACATGGGAGAGTACTTTTTGCTCCAGGACAGAATTATTGAGAGGATAGTTAAGGAAAAGGCATTGAATCAAATACAGTGTAAGGATGCACTTCCTTTTTTACAGTAGCTGGTGTAGAACATCCCCTGCAAAGATCGTGAACTGGGTAGAGAAGATTTTACCCTCCAAGTTGGAGAACTGTGCCTTATGCATGGTAGAACGTTTCTGTGTGGACATAAAGTCTTTGCTGTATCCAACCAACTGAAAAAAAAATCAGTGTACAGATTGATACATTCTTTCAGAAATGAAAAAAAAATTCCCATGCTTTTACAGCTCTCATGCATTTCTTGCCCTGCCTTTTACAGAACAGGGACATAAAAGCACTGTCTTGCTTCAGTAGATGACTATTGTTGGACTTTTGTGCTTTGAAGTAGTAATGAGAACCATAGAAACATCTTTCTCATGAAAGTGATGTCACAGCCTGTCTCCTTACCTTTCACTATCTTCTTTTCTTTCAAGTCTTTTTCTTCTCTGCCATTTTCAACAAAGCAGGGAACACATATCCGTTTCAGAAGACAGGAAACGCCAGCAAGTTGCTACCACCTTGTCTTCCTCAACGACTGAGGCTCCAATCGAAGACTCATTTAAAAATCATCAGCAAGAACATCCTGCAGGAAAATTCACCTTTCTGTCGGATGAGGACCTTTTAAGTACTCCCAATCCCCTTTATGTGGAAAACGTAGGTCAACTCTCAGCAAATTCAGACTTTTCAGGAAGAGCCGATTTTGTAGACCCATTTTTAACCCAAACCCAAGCCAACCCTGAGTCTCTGAAAAGCTCAAGGAAAAGCAGTCAGAGGCCCTGGAACCAGTCCTTCTCCTTACCGAGGAGACCAGTCTGGGGAGCGGCCAGCAGACCAGAAGCCATCGATGTGCAGCGATGGCAAAGCAACGGTCAGAATACTGAAAATGATAGCGCCAGGTGCTTCTCCAAAAGACATCACAAAAATCCCTTGGTTACAGCTGGAGATTTACAATTTACAGAGAAAGAGGAAATCAGGAAAAGCGGCCCACCAGTTGGCCAAGGAACGGTACAATTAAAACCTCAACGTTCCGACTGTTCATTCTCTTCTCCCTGGTCTCACTCTTCCATCTCTACCTTGCCAACTGTCTCAAGAACTATGGACCTCAAATCAGAACCCTTTCCTCAGGCAGATTGCTCTTTGGGATTTTCTCCTTCGATGCCTTGCATTTTAAATTCTCCACAGTTTAGGAGAGAAACATCCGCGATCGAAACCAAAAAGGACATTTTTGAAAACCTCCCCCATCCACCAAGCATCCCGCCCCCTCCTCCTCCTCTTTTCCTTAATCCGTCCTTTTCTCTTTCTTGTTCTCCGTCTGCTCTTTGTCACCTTGCTCGTCCTTCTCCAGCCCTTCCCCCTTCTGTGTTCCCTGCCCCTCCCAGTTCTTTCACTTCTCCTCCTCCTTCCCCTGGTCTACCTTTGCGTCCTTCTCTTCTTCCTCCTCTCCCTTTGCCCCCTCCTCCTCTTCCTCCACTCCCTCCTCCCTTTCCTTCCCCAAGGCCTTCTTCAGCTTCAGCTCCATCCAAGGAGCGGGCTTGTATTCCCGTTATCAAACACCCTGCTGACCTGCCGCCCACGGAGCAAGTACAGCCCTCTGGGTTGCAACTATCATCAGCAGCGGCGTGCAAGGCAGACCCTCAAAGAGAACCCAAAGGCATTCTCAAACACATTAAAAATTTAGCAGAGATTGAAAAGTCAGTGGCTGATATGTACAGTCAAATTAAAAAAAACTATCCACCCACGGACATTTCAAAACTTCAAATTGTGGGCCCAACAGAGCTAATAAATATGGAAACCCCAACTGAACAAAACCCGGAGAATTTGAACAATATGTCGGAGGCGCATGAGACACAATCTCACCTTCAATCTACTTCATTGTAGTGTTACTTTTGCTGTCTAATTGGGCAACAATTTTGTCAGTCAATCTGAGCTGAGGCAGATTTGAACATCCAAGAAGATTCCATTATTTTGTTCTATTTCAAGGCAATATTTTTTCACTTTTAATTTAAAAGATTATTAACTATCACTACTAACTCATATTATAGAGTTACCTTAAATGTCTTAACTACCAAGTAGAATTATTTGTCCTACAATTATTTAAAAAGTAAGTAATTCTAATCTATTTTTTTAATGGGAATATCTGGGGTGAAAGATAGATATCCAATTTATATAAATGGTGTATTTGTCATATGGGCAGAAATCAATGCAGCTTGTCACAAGTAAGCTAAAAAGAATTTCATAAGTCTTTTTATTCCTTGATGTCTATATATTTGGTAAGAAGAGATACTAGCAAAGTAAACTGTTCTGTATATAGAAATAAAGGATGTGACAGACATACAATATTTCTAATAAATCCCAGGTGCTATAAAATGTATTCATTTGTGTTCTTAAAGAACATTCTTTACTCTGGCTTGCTTTTATCTTACTAGAAGCTTATAGATTTGATAAACCCTTTACTTTTTCAATGGCTGTCTTATTTCATTTGTTTCTCATTGTACTTTCCTTTCCTTCTTTTACAATGAAAATAAATCTTGCGTTGTTGACTTTTGTAAGACATTTCATTGTTCCCACAGATGTTTAAATTGCTATTTAATTTTGCTTGTTCACATTATTATCTCATCTTCTTAATTATAATTTTATAATAAGGCTCTCGAAGAAAACATTTGCTTAGCGCTAGTTTAATAAAGACATTCTAATGAGTTTTATGAAAAGAAGGTTAAATAAATATCTATAAAGATTTATCTTCTCTGAATTTAGTTATTGCTGAGCTCATTGATTAAATTTTCAATATATCCCCTATAAGTTTATCAATAATGTGAAAACCATTTCACCATTACTTTTTTAGAAAAGCACAGTATGCCATTTCCAATCTTCTTTAGTAACTATGGGTGAATAAGCCAATGTTAGCTAGCAATACGTAAGTGAAAAAAAAATATTTAAGTAGTAAAGCAAAATGGGATCTATTTGGTGAATTGTTACCAGATTTTTGTAAGTTCCACCCCCCCTCTCCCTGTACTTAAATGCAAGGAAAATAAGTGACACCTGTGAAGAAATTTCTGTAGTCGTTCTCTTATCTTAAATTCCGAGGGCATCCTCTAAACTGGTCGAGTCTTCTCAATGAAACTCACATTTTCACTTATTTCCTTTAATAGTGATTCTGTATCTAAAATGGGACCACCAATTATTACATTGCTTTAGCCATGTAACTTGTTTACTATACTTAGTAACTAAGTAATTACTCTTAGTTACTTTTATCCCCAGCTGGAATAAAATGTGTGATAATTATTTGTTTTAATATTTAAAATGTATACATTTGAGAAGATATGAGGCTTCAAAAGATAAAAATACAACTCTAAAATCTAGATAAAGTCATGTAAGCATATTATATAGATTTGAGGCATTACATACATGTTCACGTCAAAGGTACTTTTCAGCTTTTAGGTTGTGTGACACTTCTGCAAGAATTTGGTCCACATCCCTAAAATAATAAGACCAGATAAAAGACAATCTTTAAGTATTTGCATTAGCTCATCTGCTTCAGATTCTTTTCATCCAATTCAAGAGTTATTTCTTTCGTGGGGATCTTGAACATGACTTTTTTCTCTCTTTTACTGAAAAACTTCAGTTGGAGTTTTTGTTGGCAGCTGCTCATATGCATGAGAACTTGTGCTATTTGGCGGACTCTAACAAGGTATTATTCAAAATTGTGTAAACCTTTAACTTGCGTGTATGTTTTTTAAAGCTAATTTCTATAAACAATTGCAAATGTAAATCTGAGAACTCCTTGATAATTAATTTGCTAAATAGGGACCAAGGAAATATTAGAAGAAATTCAAATAAGGATTCTTTGTGGGTGCACATTAACTGTCCTATTTAATTGTATACTACCCTTTTCTATGAATATTTTCTATGAATGTTTGTATAAATTTTATATTGCCAAATTGTCCTTCGTAAGTAAAACATTTGCTATATATTTAATCCAGACTTTATTGACACTTTGTATCCCTATGTTCTTAGTGGCATAGTTGTTAGCTTTGACTGCATATTTCATGATGTATTTAGTTGTTAGTAATGAAATCAAAAATATAGTTTTCTACATTAATTGTTTCTAATATACAAATTAAGCATATATTGAAAATACTTAAATTGCTAAAGACTTTGGAAAGAGGTCAAGATAATTGGTAGAACTCTGTAAGCCTTCAGCAAATCAATTTCAGAACCGTTTCAATAATAAATTACTAATAGAATTAATTCACATTGTATTTATCTTCATAATCAGCACTTTCAATAAACATACCTTAGCCACATAAAAAACGTTCATATAAATAGACTTAAATATCTGGCCAAAGCCTTTAAAGAAATGTTTGTGTGATTTTAAATATTAATTTTCCACACAGATGGTTTAGTTAGACTTTTGGAAGTTATGTATCCATTTCTTCATGTAAAAAAGGAACAAACAAAAAAATTCTTTATACTTGCTTAATACTTCTACAAAGTACTACCAACAGCTTCAATTAAATACTTCAAGTCAATGTTTAATGAATAATAAATGGAAAACATTTTAATGGGTGATATTCAATATTGAATATATCCTATATTCTTTGTTACCCTGGGTAGTCAAAATTTAGTCAAATATTTAATGAATGGTGGCACACAAACTTCAGAAGCCTTGATAAAATATTGAACAACTGACTTATATCTCTAAAAAAAGGTTTTCACTTTAAGTTTATTGGTGTACTTATAAAGGATAGTCAATAATTTGATTCATTAACTTTATAATCTAATTGACATAAACAGACAATAATACCATAATTTTATAAATATTTGGAAAGTTACATAGAGTACATGAAGATGATTTTTCATTCTGTACCTATTGATTTCTTCTATGAAATAAATATTTCCTAAAATAAGCATCTTATTTCTATTAAAAATTCAGACAAAGTTTGTATAGAATATGGTTTATCCAATTCATCATAATAAGGTTAGCATGTATTTTTACACACCATTGAGATAAAATAGATTATGCATGCTTTGGTATTCACATAAAACGAGGGTCTGGTGTGATAATAACTTTTAGTAATGCAGACATGACACCTTGGTCCTCTCAGTAATACCGTACATCTTCTACATAATACCGGAAAACACCTCTCTGACTGAAGCAGGTTTGCATAAAATTAGCTTTTTAGTTTTCCTTCATATTTAAAAAAAATCCCTACCAATCATTTTATTAAGTATAAAGTGCCAAGATGTTTAATACACATTTCTCTATTTCTGCTTTACAGGAGATGCTATGCCTCAGAGGTAAGGCTTCTGTGGTGCTACAGGGCATTCCAATTCACTAGGAAACTGTTTGGTCAGACTAAAGAACAGGGCTCACATTCTTCTTATCGAAATGGGGACACCTTCCTTTACCGTACAAACCCTCTGAAGTGTGTTATTTTCCAATTTTCTATGTGTCACTTCTTTATGTATGTATTTTATAATTGTAAAGATCATTTCTCCTCACCCTGTAAATTACTATTACATAATACCATGGCATTCTTCCTAATGTGTTTTTTTTTTCTGAACAACAAACCTAATTTAAAAGCTAACTTTTGGTCGTTCTATCCTATCACTAAAACCAACCTTGCAATCTTAGAGAATTGTGCTTTAAGCGACACTTTGTAAAAGTCAGAATACATAAAGTTCAGACTACATATTATTTTAGTTTGGTACTTAAACTTTATAGAGAATTCTGGGCATTACATAGAAGACTCTGGCCAGTAGAACTTGACTAGACATAGGGTAAGAGATACTATTAACTTAATCACAGAAATAAACGTTGTTGAGCACAGATAACCCATTAGCCAGAATGAATAAGAATATAACAGAATTAGGGATGATTATGGCAAATAATGGATTGCACCAAATTTCTCTAATCTGTCATCCTGTTAAAATAATTACCTTAACATTAACTCTATGAAAAATCATATCATCAAGCATCCATCCTTCAGTGGAATAATTGTTCTGTTTATTTCAAAAAGGTGGTTTTATTGGTGAAAGTATGCCCATTGTGCCCCAAGCATCTTCCAAATGCTTACTTTAAAATTGATGTTACTCAATGAATCCCCCGAGCATTTGAATTATGTGTCTGGTGCTCACCTTGTTGTTTCAAGAAGTCACTGTATTTCTAAGATTGTCGTGTATCAGACCAATAATGAGAACTACCTTTCCTTCAAATGAGGATGGCTGAAAGTAAGGGCAGGTAACATTTCTGAAAAAGTTTGCAGATTCCCCCTAAGTTCGAAGAATTTCTGAAAGCCTGCTTAAAGTGAACCATACTTGGTAAGGAAAAAAAATGGTGCATTTTTTGAATTTTATGGTAAATATATACATCTGTACCATTGTGTAATTAGTACTCTGGTTTCACTCTTCTTCCCAGTAATTCTGATTATAATGTGATTGGAGAGAGAAAAAAATATCAATGAAAAATAAAATTGATCTTATATTTTAAAACAGTGTTTTGGTATTTTGTTACCATTAATGACTCATTGGACTATAAAGCTTAAAACAAACTCAAAAATTCTTTAGAGATATCTTCTTACTAAGGTAATGGAATTTGATGTGAACACATCAAGAAATTCATACAAATACAGTATTTCTTATTCAAGGTGCCAATATAAATAACTCATCATGTGATTTTTGGATAGCTATCATATTCCCAAGATCACCTGCTTGAAACGGTAACTTATTTTTTTCTCTCTTCTCAATCATATCCTAGTTTTCCATCTAAATTACTTCCTCAACCTTATTCTATGTTAATTTTCCTTGACAGCACCAACAGCTGCTGAAGCCTTCTCTCCTTACACCAGAGGTATCACTTTTCTTTCTTTTTTCACCTTCACTGTTTTCACAAGCCTTTATGTGACTTTAGGGTCAATGGTCCATGTAGGCACAGTGGATGGCAGACAATGTGGCGTAAGGGAGAGAAAAGGCGTGTTTAAATTGAAACCAAGAAATAAGTTACGTTCCTACTGCTTGTTAGCGCTTCAACTTCTGATGTTGCAGCTGCATTCACCGATCAGACCACCACTGGCCCTTGCTCCCTTTAAAACCAAGTGATCAGTGCATTTAAGTGATTTATAAGCTTATCAGTCACTTATTTAGTGAACCTGGTTTTATCTGAATCATTCTTAAAACCTGATTTAAATAATGCCAACTCTAAAGAAAGAATGCTGACGGCTGAACTGAAGTAAAAATACAACTGTTTTGTACATTTGTGTGTGTATGCCACTTTTAATAGGTAAACTGATCAAGTATTAACATCAAAATGGGATATCACTATAATTTGGTCTTAGAGCATTTGTAAAGTCAACCAATAATGAATTAGTATAGTAGAGTGGGTAATGACTCAATTGATTATACGTCCAGGGATGTAAGATCAGTGAATGGAGTTTAGTGGACATGAAACAATAACAGATGGGAGATATCACATATGGGTTTACAAGGGCATACCCAGGAGAAAAAAATGAATTTCTTTTCTCAAAGTTATGTATTTAAATATTTTTTCTACAGAACAACCTTATCACCTTCAAAATACTCTCCGTTACATACATTTGTCAAATCTGAGATTCCATTTTTGGAGACATTTTTCAAACTCATCCGTTTGATGGCTGACAGCACCTCCCTCCTCTTTGTCTTCTCCTCTTCCGTTGCTCTCCTTTCCTGTCCCTATTGTTTGTGGAAACAAAAAGAAGTCTCACTGGCTAAGGTCAGGAGAGGAAGGTGTGTGGGGCAGGAGAGGCATACTGGGTTCTTTTGCCCCGAACTGGCGCCCTGAGATGGTTGCATGAGCAGGTGCATAATGGTGGTGGCCAAACCAGCCCCTGTCTGACACAAATCAGGCCTTGTTTTGTCGCACACTCTTATGCAATCTTTTTAGAACCTCTAAATAGAAAGCTTGATTAACAGCCTGACCTGGTGGCACAAATCCGAATGCATTATCTCCCTCACATAAAAAACAAACAAACAAATGAGCCTCAGGGTTTTCTTTGATTACTCCCGCATATGTGTAAAACAGTATAGCTTGTGATATTTTGGTGACGAGAGGAATCATTCTTTCTGTAAAAAAACATAAACAATAAAAAACAGGATTTAATCTTTTTGTTTTTCAAGAGCAATAAAAAACTCAGATTTCCTGATTAAAATTGTGAGCACTACTTCAAATTTTAAGAAAGATGTTGACCAATCATAGTAAAACTGAAGGTCATTGCTTCATTTTATCATTTAAGCTATGAATTTTTATATCATTGGATGATGTGCTGTATCTTCAGAAGACCAAAGTATTTATCGACTCTACTTTCCTGAATCAACAAAATGATTCTTAGAAAAATTTATCATGTTGGCAATGAGTAAATTGGCACCTATCTGGCTCTGGATGCACATATTTTGCATATGCAGTCAGAAGAGAACAGTCCCTGTCCAAGGACATCGTTCTTGGTAGAAGGTCCACGAAGAAGAGCATCCTGCTCCTTCAAGAGTGGCACTGACACAGCGGCTACCACAATGGGGCTCGCACACGACGACTGTTACACAGACAGAACACAACAACTGTCATAAAGACAGAGCACAACAGCTGTTATAAAGACTGAACTCAACAACTGTTGTACAGAACACAACTGTTATACAGACAGAACACAACAACTGTCATAAAGACTGAGCACAACAGCTGTTATAAAGACTGAACTCAACAACTGTTATACAGAACACAACTGTTATACAGACAGAACACAACAACTGTCATAAAGACAGAGCATAACAAGTGTTATAAAGACTGAACTCAACAACTGTTATACAGAACACAACTGTTATACAGACAGAACACAACAACTGTCATAAAGACAGAGCATAACAAGTGTTATAAAGACTGAACTCAACAACTGTTATAAAAAACAGAACACAGCTGTCATACAGAAGACAACAGCTGTTATACATACAGAACACAACTGTTATAAAGACTGAACACAACAACTGTTACAGAGACTGAACATAACAATTGTTTTCAGGACAGTGCGCAACCAGTCAGCATTCCATTTTGTTGCGCACAGTGGCTCTGTGTGTTGGAACCAATTCCATAGCACCTAACAGCACAACCCTGTCTTTCTCCCTTAAAAATCCATTTGAGTAGCCATTGCCATTCAACTTGCTTAGCACATTGGCTTCAAATGGGGAAAGTAAGGACATTTAATAATTATTGAAAACATATGTACATATCTCAGGAAACGCATTTTTAAATAAAATTAGCTTATATTGTCTAGACTAGAATTTGGTACTAAGATCATACCTAACAGACTCTTTGCTCTAACAAAGTCCTTAAAACAAAATGACAAAAATAAAACCTTTTAATCTAGAATTAGCAGTATATTTAAAAATCAAAATACCCTTCGGTACCGGCATATATTACCTTAAAATCTTATTATTATTTAAAGACGTGGTTTTTAAAATCCATTTATGAAGATAAATTTTCATGAAAAGAAACAATTCTAGAAAGTATTAGCAAGAAAATCAAGACACGTGTCACAATTCTTCTCGTGGCTCATGTCCGTTCATAATATAAATTAAACTAGAGTTAAATAGTCACTACCTACTGCTGATTGTAAAGGTTGTGCCATAACAAGGGAGAGTGCTTACCTGCCATCAGCATCACGTCCCTAACAGACCCCTAGGGAAACAGGAGCTGTTATTCTTCCTGTCCTCCTCAGTTGTAATAGCAGAACCTTATTTAATATCATTGCAGCCGGCCAAAAAATCCAGTAAGTTTAAGATTTGTAATTAAAGTTATTTTAGCAGGATGTTTTGTGACTCATCAAATTCTAGGTGTTGAGATCTGATTTTGTAATAAGAATTTGTTTCCAAATGCAATTTTTCTTTTGGGCAATAGGAGTTATCCATGGAGTCTGGACTTGATCCTGGCCAGGAATATGGACAAGATTATTACAGTTATGAGCATGGGTACATCTTCATATTTTTAATCCAGTACCTTAGTTACATTTCATGTGTCTGTGTGTCTCAGAGGGAGTATTAAATAATCATTAAAACTAACATTTGTATTGTAATTGTCATTTCATCCATTTTGTCTCTGAAAATGTATAAACCTTTATCACAATATTTTGTACTGATATTCTCTAGGGAAATTGATATTCTATTAACGTGGGTAAAAATATTTTAAATGGTTTCATTGGGAAATAGAAACCAAACATATTTGCTCAATTCCTGCATTCACCACTTCTTTTTTTGTGAGATGTAAAATGTTTCATCTAATTGGTGAGCTTCACATTTTGCCAATAGCAACCACACAAAGCAGACAGTAATTTTCTTGCCACTGGCAATTATTTAAGTCATTTCTTTATGCAAATGTTAGTAGAGTTTTAGCATAAATAGAAAGTGTATTAAGAACAATAAGTCTTTATCCTTGTTCTGGCTTCTCAAAACTTATATTTGAAATAACTCGACTCTCTTTATTGTTATTCCAGGGGACCATTATGACAAAAAGCATTGGTCAACAGGTAGTGGCTATTATCCTGTAGTTTCAGAACTATTCAACAAGAAGCCTTACATATAGTAGGTCATGTACAAATACTTATTGATTGATGGTGAAAATTAAGAAGAAAACAGATTATTCATGGTAGATGCTACACAAAACATATGAAAAAAATGTTGAAAATTGTAAGTTTTTCTTCCAGGTATGAGATGCCTCAATATGGAAGTCGCCGTCGTTTATTACCACCAGCTGGACAAGAGGAATACGGGGAGGTGGTTGGTGAAGCTGAGGAAGAATATGAAGAGGAGGAGGTAATTATTGCAATTTCTTAATATAAGAAAACAGCCCCAAATAAATATATTTCATTCTTTTGACTCACAGGCTGTAAAATGTTTTGATGTTCAGAAACCTTATTCACTTGTTTTTTCATGGACATTTAATAACATTGGTCAATATATTGTCTTATCTATGGAGAAAAGTTAATTTTTATATGTTTAATTATTTTTAGTCTCTAGATTTTAAGCACCTTGACAATTCAGGGAAGTATTTATTTTATATATATTTAAATTGCTATATAAATTCTAAATGTTACATTTAAAAGCTAAAATTATAATTAATCATATAAAAATGTATTCTGCAGTCCAGTGATTGCTTTTGTTCCCCCTCCTAACTACCAGAAATAAGTCATAAGAAAGTATCGTCTCCATCTTTCAGCTATCAAAGAAGAAAATTCTCCTTCAATATATTTGAAGAACATATAATTGATATTATGTTTACCATAATCTATTTATTATAAAGTTAAGATATTTTGCAAAAACCATAGAGCAGAACTCCTGGTTGTTACAACCTTTTAAAAATGAGCAAAATTCTAAATTTTCACATAGCTATTTATATAACCTACCATAATTTCCTTAATTATTTAAAATCATTGGAATTTGCCTAAAGGAAATCGATATGTATATTAACCAAAGTGAGAGAAGAGAGAGGCAGCAGTTAATGATTCTTATTTATTTCTTGATCTAAGATATATATATATTTATACATAAATGGAAATTAAAAAGAAGGAATTTGATTTTGGTTTTATGAAATATAATCCGAGATAAAATGTTTCGCTTTTTCATGATTACCTTCTGTCTACAAATAACGGGGATAGACCTTGTAGATTCTGTGATCATCACCCAGGATCAGTGACATAGAGCCGTGATAGAGCTATCTATCTATCACCTTGCAGATCCGTTTCTGCTTCACTTATGTGGGACCAGGTCACTTTATAACCATCCCCCGGCTGACATTCCAATTGCCTTTTCCTAATTTTCAGGAAAAGCCAAAGAAAATTAAAAAACCCAAAGTTGAAGTGGTAGCCCCTAGTGAGGAGGAAGTAGTGGTAACTATTGAAAAGCCCCCGGCAGCCGCGGAGCCTTCCTACAGCACGTGGAAGCGGGCGCGCATCTTCCCGATGATCTTGCGCAAAGTCCGAGGCCTCGCGGACCAGAGAGGCGCCGTGGCCCCGGAGGGGGACGAGTGGCAGCGGCGCCTCGAGGAAGCCGAGAAAGACTATTTGAAACTGACGCTGGACCAAGACGCGGCCACCGAAAGCACCGTGGAATCCGAGAGCACCGAAGAATCCTCCGATTACACGGAGTACACCGAGACCGAGTCGGAGTTCAGCGAATCGGAGACCACGGAGGAGGAATCTGAGTCCGAGACCCCCTCGGAGGCGGAGGAGAGCTCCACGCCCGAATCCGAAGAGTCGGAATCCACGGAGTCCGAAGGAGAAAAGGCAAGAAAGAACATCGTGCTGGCCAGAAGAAGACCCGTGGAGGAGGAAGTCCAGGAAGTCAAAGGGCGAAAGGAGAAGGCGCCCGAAAAACAGGAGGAAGCTGAGGTCGAAGAAGGACACCCAGAAGCAGGAGAGGAAAGGGAACTGGCTCCCAGGGAAGGATCCGTGGACCTGGAAGCTGCAGAGGCCACTGAGGAGGGCAGTGTGGGATCCGCTTCTGTGGGAGGAGGAGCAGAAAGTGAGGGCAGATCAGACTCGAGCAGTAGCAGCAGCAGCAGCAGTAGCAGCAGCAGCAGTGAGAGTCAGTCTGGGGGTCCGTGGGGCATCCAGGTGCCAGAATATGGCCCAAGCGAGCACGCCAGCCAAAAGAGGACCCCAGGAGCGAACGCTGAAGGTTACAACACCGCACTTTAAGCGGGATCACAGTAGGTGGGGATTTTGCAGTGACGTGTGCTCTTATGTGCAGTGCCTTGCTGTGTGCCCTTTGAAATGACCCTTGAAGGGGGGATAATTGATCATAATTTTGATCTGGCTTAAGATCAGAAGCATGCCAGCAAAGTGAATATATATGCTATCCAAAAGATTTGCATATTCGAAAATTTGGATAAAACTGCGACCTAAGCAATCAATTTGTCTTATCTTGAATGCTTACCAGGGGAATTTCCATTGAGATACAATTGTGGATTTCGGTGATGCTTTGCCTATTGAAACAGATGATATAAATATATATGATATTTTCTATGTCATCTTTATAAAATAATTATTTAGGACAAACTATAATAAATGAGATCGCTAAGTGTCTACTTCTGCATATATGTACATTTCAACTGGCAAATAAATTCATTTTTCAAAATATCACAACTTGACTCTGACAGTGTTAGACATAAGACTTATTCAAGGAGATTTATATCTGACACTCTCACATATTGGGATTTAAGTAAAATCTGTTTTAAAAATAGCATTTATTGTCTGTTCTTAATGTGAGTTAAAGTAGATGAAGAAAAAATTCAATTGGAATATTTATATATCTTCAGTGGTAAGTAAATGCAATTCATTTTGCATATAGACTTAGAATTAAGAAAACATGACATTTTCCTACTACAAAATATGACAGTTCATATCCCCCCAATTTAGCTCTATTTTGAGTATTTGTCTAACTTTCGTTCCTTTCAAATTATTGTAATGGCTTTAAACCAAGCAAGCACAAATGGTGAAAATATCCATTGTGTTTCAGTTGCCTACAAAAGGAAAATTAAGAATTTATATCTTTTATTTTTACATATAATTAAGGAAACTGAGTATTTGGAAGCTATTTTAAGTTCCTCTATAACTCAATAGGGTTACTCTGAAGCTGAGATACATCAAGTGAATGATAGTTTGCCTGTTAAGGAAGAATAAGGAAATAAACTCAAATGATTCATAAATATCCCTAATACATTGGGAACAGAAGCATTATATGAACAATACATTAATGCTGCGTATTCCTTTCAATGTAACTTTCCTCAATAGTACAGCAACTGTCAAACAATGGATCAGATCTTTCATGAAACATAAATAATACATTTTTAGTACAACAGCAATTTAATCTAATATATATAATTCCTTCCTTCAGTGTCTACTTGCTAACTCAGCAGCAAACCCCCCAGCACCTCACCCCTCCCACACACAAGTTCTTATCTTTAAAGGCACCAGAGAATTAGAAAAGAAACTGATGTTCAAGTGTTGCATCCCTCTTATGCTCTTGAGATTGTGTTGTTGTCTTCCGGCAGGTCTTTGAGTGATGTTTTGGATTTCAGATGCATGGTAGCCTTTGCCCTTTGACTGCTCTGGGGATGACGTCGTCAATCTTTGTGTTCTTTCTTTTTCATGGTGATAGTGGGCAAGAAAAAGAATGATCAAGTTGGTTGTTGATCGAGAATATGAAACCAGCTCAACTGGAGAAGACAGTGCTCCCGAGTGTCAGAGAACCCGTCTTCACCACCCTAATATTCACAGTAAGATCCATGGCAATATATACATTGCACAGAATGGCTCTGTGGTGAGAACCCGCCGAGCCTGCCTCGCTGATCATTTCAAAGTTACTTCCCCTGTGCGACTGGGGAGGCACTTTAAGAAAGTAGACAAGTTGGCAGTGACACAAGAGGAAAATATCCCCCTGAACACATTATCAAAGGGGCCATTTTCTACTGAGAAAATGAACACAAGGCCTTCTCTGGTTACATTTGCTCCGTGCCCGACTGGCGCTGACAGCACAGCAGCAAAGCCCCTGGGGAACAGACTGCCAAGCTCCGGAGAACAGGAGTCCATGGTTGACAATAGGAGCCTCCAGGATTGTTTGGAATTCCATGGCGACCACTTGCAGTCAGATGAGGAGGAGCTTTGGATGGGCCCTTGGAACAACCTCCATATACCAATGACAAAACTGTGACCAATTTCTAGAAGTTCTTTTAATTTTTACCTAAGTTTGTAATAAACTGTGCTTTTTATTGTCACTGAGGAAACAACGAATGGAATTTATATCATGCACACAATCTAAAACTTTGAACTATATGCTTTAAAGTTTAAAAAGAGACAGATTTGCACTCAGAGTTATGGCAATTAATTTTTCTTCTCAAAGAAAAAGTTTCAGAAAGCTCTTCAATTCACTAAATAGCATATCGTTTAAATACTTAACAGCTTTGTTGAATCTTGAGGGATTTTGTTTTTATGTTTTTTTATTTTAATAAACAATAATTAATGTGCTGAATCATCATTTATATATTTTTGATTTACATAGATTATACTTCATTTTTAGCTCCACAGCATTTATTTTTCAGTACATGTAATTTTACTTTCCATGGGAAAAATGAAAATGGAAAAATGGAAATTTATATTGGAAGATTTTTATAGGTAGCAGGTTTATGCAATTGCTACATATACCATCCTGATATTTTAAATGAAATAAATGCAAAGTTTATGGTTGCATTAGTAAATATGGAAAACTTCTATAAATTATCTTGAATCATGGGCCTATTTTCCTAATTGTCCAATACAACGTTTTGTTGTTTTTTTAGATTTTTTTAATATATGTGTCTTTTGACTTTTGAAGGAACAATTGAAGTCATGTCTCCTTTATCCATTTCATCTATGATTTTCTCTGGTGGCCTGCTTCTGATCCACAGTCGTTTGCAGCTGATGCTTTAATTTAATCACAGAAAGTTGGAGCATTGCTTAGAGCCACAAAAACCCCCTTTTCAGCAAAGTGGAAAGGGCCAAGTAGGCACTAATGCATCTCGAACCATAGTAGCTGTGTAGAGGACACAGAAAGGTTAGAGCAGTCTCATGAATGTCACGGGGCATAGATAATTTGTAAACCTCCACAAAGAAATTGGTGAAGTCAGAAAGTTATATACTATGTCATCTGCCTTAAAAGGCCATAATTCTATCATTTCAAATGTATTTAACTTCTCTCAACTCCAGCTTATTTATAGAATATTTCAATGTACATAATATTTATGTGCAAAAAGGTGTAGAACACAAATAGTATTGCCTGGGCATTTTAAAATCAAAAAATTTAGTCTTTATTTTCATTATGGAGCAAAGCACAGTGTTTCACCATTAAAAGAGACTAAAACAAAATATCCTTTAAAACAATAACAACAATATTTTACCTTTGTGTGCTATGGACTCACCAGACATAAAAAGGATCGATCGAGTTTAAGAAGAATGAAGAATTCACAACACTACTGAATATATTACGTAGATTGATAATGCTACAACCCATCTCAAATTCTGCACAGCATTGACCAATTTCAGATTTTAATAAAATTCTCTTCTGCATGTGTATTATATGGTTGAACGATTGCATAAGGCACTATCATTTGTCCTCTCACATTTCACATTTTAAAAATTTTGTTACAGTGCTATTTTCTTATCTTCAAGTAAAGGAAATTATAAGTAACAGAAACTTCCTACTCTATGAGTAGCTACTTTTATACATTTTTAATTTCATATTTCAAAAAACATCTGAGATCAAATACAGGAATATCTCATTTAGCTGGCATCTCTAGAAATTAATTTGTTCTGTATCCTTGATAGAAAAATTATCAGCGCCAACTGGAAACTTGTTAGAAATACAGCATCTTCTCCATTCCCCACCCCGAGGCCTAGGAATAAAGACACACATTTTCATAAAATCTCTACATGTTTTGTAGGCATATTGCATTTTGGGAAGCAATGGTGTGTGCCATCAAACTTTCTTCATATCCAAGAATTCTCCCCCAAGCACCAAAGCAATTCTTTAAAGTATAAAATATTTTGGATAAAGTTAGAATAAGCATGTTAAATGTTGCTACTAATTCAATCAGAAAGCACTAAAAATAGTTGGATATCTTCTTGATGATGAGCGTCATCTCAGCATCCCATCATAGTCTCTCTGTATACACTTTGGTTTTTGCCTTAATTTTTTTACTGTGATACTGTAATTATTTTGTTATTGTGCTTACCTCTATAATTTATCTTTGAATTTACTGTTTCCAGGAGGAATAAGAATTTGAGCTCTTTGTGTGATCATTTTGTGTGTTCTAAAAAAAAAATATTTTCGTTGACTAGAGATCAAGTGCAGAGATGTAGGTGAAACCTTTGTGACTCCCTGAAGCTTTCTTTGTTCCCTGTTGAGACTGCGCACGGTTCTGGGAATCTCATGTTGGCAGAAGACGGATGTTTGATATTTCAGAGGTCATTGTATTTTTAAGTTCACTTTTATAAGGAAATGTGAAAAACAGCATATGCTATTTAGCAGATGCATTTCACCAATTCCTGGGTGGTGTTCTTTTGTTTAAACAATAAAATCATTATGTTAATCTTTCACTAACAATATTATAAATGATAGTTACACAAAACAGCCAGCATACTTGGGACAAAGTCTACACCGTAGCAAGTACAGAGCTAACAAAATAAGTCTGAGCTGATTGAATAGGAATTTTGATAGGACTTTCACTATTCTATTAAATCTCAACTCAGGATAAACATTGTAGAACCAGGGAAGATACCCAAATATGTTTTACCTTAAAAACACTTCATATAAATGTTTCTACGTGAATTTTTTATAGAAATAGGCATAGCAATTCCTTTTGTTTTTAGTCAGCACCAGCTTTCAACTAGGTAGAAGAAATAGTAGTATATTGTGGACAATTAAAATGAGAACAGACTAAAGTGATTCTGTTATTCTTAATGCTGCTCCTTTCAGGAAAAGGTTTTAGTCATGAAGAGCGAAGCGAGGAAGAATGAGACAATGTGGCCAATGTGACGTAGGATGTTGGTGAAGCTTAATGATGATCTTATCATAGATACTCTTCTTTTTCCCTCTAGATTTGGCTCTTTCGTGAATTGTGCATTCTGAGAGTTGTCATGGATTTACAGCTGTAGGTTGGCCAAAAGTATCTTTTTAAAATAAAGAAAAAAATTGCCTTGAATTTTATATGTAATTTATATTATTAGACCAGATTATTAAAGAAAGATAAAACACATTATTTATCTATGTGGCTCTTCCAAATGGAATATGTTGGTTACGATTAAAATATTGTTAATAACTTTAATGTATTTTGGAACCAAGAAAAAAACAAATAGTGATTCTTCAGAGAAGACATTTCCCCCATTTCTTAAACCTAGCTAGCTTTTTCTCCTGTACTGCTTCACTATTGGCACTTTACAAGAGGGACTGATACCCCAGTTTATTTAATTAATAAAAAAGGTAGAAAATGCTAATACTAAATTCTCAGGGCAGATGCCTACAGGTGCCTGCAAGTGATACAGTTATATAGCTGAGGGATGGATTCAAGATGACATTAGGTCCTTAATAATCTTTTAATAGCTTCTTCCAACTTGGAAATGGATAATGCGAATGCTTTTAGTCCAATTTCATTGATGACTTTGATCCCTATGACAAAGGAATGACAATCTTTACATTTCTGATTGGTATTTCTTTTATTGCAAGCTACTTTAAAATTACAGTAAGTTAAGCACATACATGAAAGACTCTTAAATGCTGTCTGTAGTGTGGAAAATTACTAACACATGCACTGCTTTCTTAATTTCTTTATGGAGACAACAGTTCTTCCTTAGCAAATTATGTTACTCTATGACAAATGTGGATTAGAAATTTAAGTTGAAATATATTGTTATTCACTACACAATGTTTCAAAAATAAATGTCATTTGAAAAATGCTTTCCATTTTTGTTTCTGTCAGTTGAGAATAAAAATCAGAAGTGCTGTTTTCATTTACAAGTTCAGTATTTCAGTCTGATAATAGTCAAGTCTGCTCAGCAATCAGTCTTGGAACAACATGGGGAAATAAATGCATTTTAATACTCTCCCAGTCTTCACGCTCCACTCCCCGCGACTGCAACCATGTTCATGTGCCATCGAGTTGTTAGAAGAATGGTAACTGTCTTACTTTACAAGCCCTCTACCCATTGATTTTTCTGTAAGTTATATAAAACTCACTCACATTTTCACATTTAATCATCTTATGGTGTTCATCGACATGCTAAAGGACAGCATCATGAATATGTCAAAATCTTTAGTGTGCCCCATATCTCTCAGCACATTTCAGGCTAGCATTGCAGAGACACTTAAGGGAACCACTTGTCTGTGGACATTCTGACTTGTCTCTGTACTTTCCATCCACCTACCCTCGATCAGTTAGACTATGGAGAAGAGACTTCGTTTGGGTCTTCTTCCCCTGTTTTTATATCAACTCTTCCCCCCCCCTCCCCCATGAAACGTTGCTCGTATTTCTTGGCCACATGCACTTGCCTAACTTCAAAATTTCCCTACTGATGTGTTTTTGAATGTTGTTCTTTTTCTCCAATCAGGATGGTTGTTGTGGACTCTCCAGTCAACTTTGACTCATAGTGATCCTACAGGACAGAGTAACACTGCCCCATAGGTTTGTTATATTTGGATGACCACGTTTTTTAAAGCAGTGACCTCGTATACAGACTGAATGCTTGCCTCTCTACCCTCCTGTTCCTCTCATAGTCCACCCACTGGCCTGTAATCTTCCTGCATTTGGCATCATTGCATGTGTTTCAGGAGTCTGAAGAGGAATTTATAGATTGGTATTGAGATATGGGTTAATATTAGACTTATGGACTTGATCTGCACTGGGCTGGGATGTTTTCTCAATATTCAAATGCTCTTGTTTATAAAGCTCTTTCTTATACACATATGAGTTTCCATGAATTTGTTTCTCTAGTCTACCCGGACTAACACAATGGGTAATTGGTATTATCGCAGTTTACATACTAAGACTCCAAAATATTTAAAACCAATCCCATTGCCATCCAGTCAATTCCACTTTATAGCAACCCTGCAAGACAGGGTGGAACTGGCCTCTGTGGGTTCTCCAAGACGCTAAATGTTCACAGGTGTATTTCTCCTGCAGAGCAGCTGTGGTTTCAAACTGCTGGCCTTGCAGTTAGCAGCTCAGTGCATAACCCACTACTCCACATGGCTCCTTATCAGAGTCAATACACACTACAAATCAGAAGGGTCCTCCAGCCCATAAGATGTGACCCACAGTGCATCCCTTGCGGTTTCACAAGCAAGTAACAAAACAAAAGAACTTGGGGTGATAAGAAGATAGTAATTCTAATTAAAAGAAAAATCTCAGAGAGGCTACTTCTCAGAGCAGCAGTACCACCTGCCTGAAAGAAGAATCAAATCTTTCTCTCTCTAATGGAGTGGTTCTCAACCTTCCTCATGCTGTGACCCTTTCATATAGTGCCTCATGTTGTGGTGATCCCAACCGTAGCATTATTCTCATTGCTCTTCATAACTGTCATTTTGCTACTGTTATGAATCAGGTGACCCCTGTGAAAGGGTCGTTTGACACCCCCCAAAGGAGTCATGAGTCACAGGTCGAGAACTGCTGCTCTAATAGAACACTGAATTCAGGAAGGCCTTGTGACTTTCTGGCCGAATTCCCTCATTCAGAGACAATGATGAATAAGGAATGGGCCCAGATGGCGTGCTAGTCTAATTAAAACAGCATGCTCAAAGGAGCAATAGCCTTGCACCAAGTGCCATCTTGGTTTTACAAAGAAGACTCACAACTGCCCTCTTGAGGGAACTCTTTTTCTCTAGTTCACCACCTGAAACAAAGGCATTGCTTCAATGAAGCCACTGGTTTAAGAATTCTGCTAATTTTCTACGCCTAGTTCACTGAAAGGAGCCTGGTGGCCGAGTGGTTACACATTGGATGGAGGTTCTCAAAGCTTTCAGTTAGAAACTGTCAGCCTTTCTACAGGACAAAGACGAAGCTAAAGCATCCTCTAGGGTCACTATGAATTGACATTGATTCCATAGCAATGAGTTTGGCTTGGGTTAGAGCTCACTGAAGTGAGGCTAAGCTGACACCCAGTGACGTCCACTACACTGCTGCTGCAGCTGTTCCAATTTTGCAAAGCTGAAAATAAACGCATTCATTCCACTCAGTAAGTAGTACTCAAAGTCAATCTCATAACTCTACCAATACTGTATTTAATAAGACTTCTTATATCTGTACCAGTTTTTAAGCTGGAAGATTACAGACTGGACGATAAAATACACCCTTCAAATTGGGTGGTTGAGGGAACTGACTCCACTGATCAGACTGTCGTAATTTTAGGGCGTAATTCCAAAGCTCCTTTGAGTGAGCTTGAACCACCAGCTTTGTGTTGGCTATCTACTGTGTTACGGTTTGGGGCCACCCAGGAACACCATCAATAGCTTCTAGAGGGGTTTAAAAAACTACTGCTTTCAGCAGGACTGCCAAACAAACAAAAAAATCGATTGAGGAAGGCGTACGGTCAGATGCTGCTTAGAGGGAAGAATGGCAAGACACTGTCCTGTGTAATTTGGCCATGGTGTCAGGAGAGACCAATCCCTGGAGAAGGCCATCATGCTTGGTAGACAGGAAAATAAAGCAAGGCCCTTTAAAAGATGGATTGACACGGTGGCTGCTAGAACAGACGCGAACACAGGGACAATTGTGAAGATGGTGCAGGCTCAGACAGTGCTCCATCCTGTTGCATGTGGGGTCACTCTAAGCGAGGACTGACTTGATGGCACCTAACAACAGCCGAAATAACTGCCGACCTTTCGGATCTCAGCCCAGTGTGTTACCACTGTACCACCAGGGCGCCCATGGGAGTCTTAGGGTGGTGCATAGGGCTAACTTGCTTGGTTGTTAACAAACAAATTGGAAGTTGGAGTTCACCAAGAGGAGCCTCAGAAGAAAGCCCTGGTGGTCTTTTCTAAAAGTCAAATAGTGAATGTGTTAGTCCGGGTAGACTAGAGAAACAAATTCATAAAATGCAAGTGTGCATATGAAAGAGTTAGTGGTACATTAAGAAAGCATCCCAACCCAGGCCAGTCCTAGCCCCTAAGTCCAATATTAGTCCATATGTCGGGTACCAATGTATAAAGCCCTCTTCAGACTCATGAAACACATGCAATGATGCGGAGTGCCCAATGATCACAGGCCAGTGGGTAGAAAGTCTTTAGATCCAGTGGCGTTGTAAGCATCTCAGCACTGGCAGGGGTCTTCATGTGGCTCCTCCAGTTCCCAGGGTAGGTTCATGTGGCTTCTCCTCAGGGATAGATCACAGGAAGTCAGCAGAGAGAATGTCTTTCCTGCATTTAAGGAGAAAATATAGGAGGTCCCAGAATTCTCAGAAGAATGCCATACCCACACAGAGGCCTCATTGGGTATATCTTGATTGACAGGCCAGACTCCACCCCTTCACTCATAATCCTCTCAAATTGACACCAGATTATGTAACTACAACAGTTAAAAATCTATGAAATGCAATCCTACTCTCATACACTTAAAGTCACCATAAGTCATGATCATCTTAATAGCAATTGGTACTAGTTCTAAGGGTTACAGAGAGTGTCTCTTCACTATTGACCTTGATTTTCTGATTACAGTGTAGCTCTTTCAACTCAATTAGTTAACTTCAGCATCAATAGTGTGGCCCTCAGTTCTAATCTCTGTCATGTCATTGAGTGTTCTCCTTCGCTTACAGTCTAATAACAGTAGGTCGTTTGTAGGAAAGGCTACCAACAGCTCTTCTATGCCCCTGATCACCTTCACCCCTCTGGAATTGTTGCCCACTGATGGCCTCCTTCAAAAGTAGCCACTACTCTTTCTATCTCACTCACCTCTTTCATCTCCATCCTAGTTAATCAGTGTGGACACTACGAGTCACGGTGTCCCCTAAGAGAGTCACTTCCTTTAATCCTTTAAAAAAATGAATAGAAGAAAAGAGATTGCGGTTAAATAGAACTATTTTAAAATTTGGCTTTTGCTTGGACATGATGTTTCTTTCTTTACTCTAAGGGCAGCACCGGGTGGTATGGTTATAGGCAAAACTGTAGATTTTTCTCTTCATCTTGCCTTATACTGCTTTTTATTATCACATAGACTCTTGCTGATAGTGCCCTTAATTAGGAGATGCTATCTGACACATTTGAATTCAGCTTCTGTCAGTCAGAATAATTAGAAAGGCCAGAATGCCACTGTGCTGTAATTTACATATTTATCCAAGAGTGTCTCAGGCTTAGGGACAACTTACTGAAGATAACAATTGATCAAGAGTCCTGAGCATGCGCGTAAACTTTTTATGCCTATGTCAAGAATTCGAGGCATTGACAATTTTTATCTGAACCATTTGTCAGGGTTGTATGCAATGTGAAAACGTAAGGGCTCTGGAACTGTCTCCCTGCATATTTGTTTTAGTGACTGAACAGAACATTGAGTGTGCATGGATACCTGGGCTCCCCCGTCATGCAACAGTGGGTGGGATTTGTGGGCATGGACAACTGGCACCAACAACATACTCAAGCTGATTGTTATGTGATGAGTAACAAAATAATATGTCTGTGACCCAGAGTCTTATGCCTTCTGCCAACACCCATGCAACTGTTAATGACCAACTTGTTAGCTTGCAAATTGGTTAATTCTACACAGTTCTAATAAACAGCTACATTAATGACTAGAAAGTTATTCTTAGCAACACTGCATAATAGCAGTGACTTTCCAATATTTTGAAATCTTGCTGTATACAGTGACAGGGTATGTTTGATGGGCAAAGCTATTGTTCAGGTTTCTTTTTCTCTATAACAAACATTCATTTTAAAACTTTAATAATAGAATTCAAGTATAATAGTTTTCTACTATTGCTACAAATTCTATAAGTTTAGTGATTTAATATAAAGCAATTGTTTTTATCTTACAGTTGTACGCATTATAAATCAATAGAACCTGACTCTTCCTGTGCTAAAATAAAGGCGTCATCTGGGTTACATTCTCTTCTGTAGACTTTAAGGGACAGTTTTTCTCATTATTTTTCCATCACCTACATTTTTGGTTGCTCATCCCGTTTATCTCCAAAGCCAGTAATGTTGAACCTTTATGCTCATTCAGCTGTTGTCACATTACTCTGTGATCACAGTGAGGAATGTTTCTCAGGTTTTATGCTTTAGATCATCCAACAGATCTCCCCATTCAAGATCCTTAACATCAATGCCATTTGTATATCCACAGAGCACTGAATGGGGCCTCATGTGTGCATGGAAGATAATTCTGCTGCCTATCACCGTGTGAAATGTCTTCCTTTTTCAATTATTCACTGATTATTCATATGTTGCCTCTCATAATCACACATACCAAAACAAAAACAAGAAAACCCACACACACCTACACAAAACTGCAAAAAACTCCACTAGACGTAACTTGCAACTCGCTCTGAATTAGTGCACCCTGTAATATCACCTGGGAAATTTCTCCTTGGTCACAGTGAATTTTTTTGTAAAAGTAGTTTCACTCAAACCTCATTTTTTGTGACGGCTGATTTAACAGAACAGCATGCGACTGTGAAATTGTGTTTCCTGATCAGGGAAAAAATGCTGCAGAAACTATTGTGATGTTGAACACAGCTTAAAAGAACAGCACTATGGAAAAAACTCAAGTGTGTGAGCGGTTTTATCATTTCAAAAATGGTAAAATGTCGATTGATGACCGACTTGTTCTGGACACCTGCCTACTTCCCAAACGAACAAAAATTTGTATAAAATTCATGCACGTGTGCTCTAAGACCACAGGTGGACCATTGAAGAGATGAAGACATTATCTGCACTATTAGAGCTCAGTTTAGTGAATTGTAGTGGAAGATTTGGGAATCAGAAGGATCGCTGTGAAATTAGTGCTTCAGGTTCTGAGGGACCAGGTAACAAACGGTTGAAGTGATCCAGACTTTCTTTCCAAGGTCATTACTGGTGACATGACATGGTGCTATTTTCTTATGACCACAAAAGCTAACATCAATCAAGCCAGTGGAAGATGACTTTGTTACCTTGCCACCCCCCCACCCCCCAAAAAAAGCTCATCAAGTGAAATCAAAGATCAAGATGATGCACATTTGTTTTTCTGATGTGAGGGATATAGTACGTTTAGAGTTTGTTACATGAGGTCAGACTGTAAATCAAGCTTTTAATTTAGAGTTCTGAAAAGATTGTGAGTGTGGGTTTCCAATGGCTTGGGAATTTCTCTCCATGTCTAGGGAGCTCTAACGCATTTGAGTAAAGGCTTCCAGGGAGGTGTGGCTTTTATCTCTTTGCAGACCATACCCCCAAGGCAAACAAAGGTTGAGGTTTAAAATCACACCCCGCTAGTCAAGTACTATTAAGGATGAATTCCAACCTAGTTCTGTAATAGAGAACTCGCTGCAAATGGGTTATAACCCCAGCTATTGAGTTCAGAATTATAATGCATGTATGAAGTGCATTGAGAGGGAATTGATATAGACTATTTCTATAATTGAGTTTTCATACTAGTTTGTTGATTGTGTTAGGTTTCTGGAGTGGGGTACCTGGGTTCTTGCTTTGAGGCCCTGAAAGAACTCACGTGGCAGAAGCACATTTGTAATCCAAGAGACTTTTGAGGAATACGCAAGCTTCAGGTGTAACAGTCTCCAAAATCACACTGGTTTCAGAAAAGTATATGAGACTGCACAGGAACCGCCAGGGAGTTCAGGACTGAATGCGAAAAGCCACACGGAAAGAATACAGGAAAAAGCACAGAGCCACGCTGTGGAACCAGGAAATTCCAAGAGCTCAGAGAGAGGCCTGACAGGGAGCTTGGGCCCCAGGGCCCAGGGCAAGCATGCACCCATGTGAGGGAGAGATTACCTCCCTCTGCCTGCCAAGGGCACCTGAAGGAGAGGGGTGGCCTGCCTGTGGACTGCTTTATCTCCTCACTGGGGAGGCATGGGCAAGGACATTGGCAGATCTTATTAGCTGAGTTTGAGAGCACCTGTGTGATGTATTGTTGGTGCCTTAGGTGGGCGGGCCCAGGTTGACTTCCACCTGGGTCTAGGGTGCTTATGTCTGAGCATGCTCAGTTCTGTGTCTGATTTCTTTCCAACCCCTTTGTTGTGGCCCTGTGCAGCCACTGGGGAGACAAGCCCTCTGAGTCCCAATTTTGGCTACCTGACAATGGGAACTTAGTAGTTGGTTGTCTCTTAAGTATAACAAAATAGAAGTTATTATCTTTTTAAACATTTTTTGGTATCACCTTAGTAAAAAGCATTTATTTAATAATTCTATGACTTCACTGGTGTCTTAGCGTTCCAATTCCTCATAGTCTGCACAATTTAACATTGTCAAGCTTTTAAATTTTTTAGCAAGTTAATAAGTGAAAAGGAAAATGATAGCTCATTATTTTCTACATTTGCTCTCTTAATAATGAAGTTGAGCATCATTTCATGTCACTTCTTGTCGTTTGCATGACTTCCTCTTTGGCTAGCCTGTGTACATACATTTTTGTGTTAGGTTTCACTCTTTATTTTCATAAATATATTTCTTATGCTAAGAGTGTGAAGCCTTTGACATGTATCTTGTAAATACTGTGTGTGTCTTTTGATTTGACCTATGAACACTCTTGGCCATACATTATTTTTAGGAATGTGATTCTTAAATATATTGATTTTTTTTTGTTTGTTGAAGGATTCTTCATTTATAAATCAAACAAGTTTTGTCCTATTTTTAAAAATTAGGTTCATAATCCATATGGAATATATATTTTTATTGAGTTACTATTTTCTTTTCTACATACAAGATGTGTTAGTAGTTCATCTAAGAGTGAAAGCACTGTCGTGACTTTGTGTGCTTATTGGAAAGGGTGTTAACTACTGTCAAAGGCCAGAGTATATTGGACTCTGCTTTAGTTGTGTGACATTGAGTGGAATATTACATTTCAGGTTCTTAATATATTTTTTAATACCACTTCCATCATGTTGATTCCTACTCATAGATAACATACAAGACAGAGTAGAAGAGTTCCTTAGGGTATACAAGGCTGTAAATCTTGTTGGGAAACAAAACAATGCAAAACCACTGCTTACAAGTTTATTTGGAAGCATGGCAACTCTGTGCAGAGTTTCCATGCCTGGAAATGTTTCAGGAGCAGATGGCCTCCTCCTTCTTTCCCAAACTCATGGATGGGTTTGGTTACCTGACAACACCGCAAAGCAGCTGGGGAGTTAGCAGCCCAGTGTAAAAATACACTGTTACCAGGGCTCCCTCCTAATATACTAAAGGTATTAACATTAAAAATAAATTAAACTCAAAGGCCTTAGACTAAGTTAAGCTGTTCCTAGAATGTATGGGAATGACTTGCCAATATATTTGTTGTGGGAACTTTAGATAAGCAATATAAATCACCCAATATCAGCTTGTCAGTCACTGTTCAGTCTACCCAATCTCATGAAATCCTTCAAATGAAATAAGATGCTGACCTATGGGACAAATCGGCCATGAGCATGAGTCCCAGAGCTCCTTGGGTCATTTGATTAACCCATAGAGGAAATGAAAAATCAAATCAAACCAGTTTCTGTCACGTCATCTCAAACTAGCAGCAACCCTATGGGACAGAATGCAACTGGTCCGTAGAATTTCTAAGACTATAATCCTTATGGAAACACAAAAAACATCTTTCTCTCACATCTTTTTTTCCCCCATAGAGAAACTGTGGGTCAAACCACTGACCTTTTGGTTAGCAGTTAAGCTGCGTAAGCACCATAACACCAAGATGCCCTGTCTCAAACCAAACTTGCTGCCAGGGAGTTGATTCTAACTGCCACTGTGTAGGATAGAACTTCCACGGTGGGTTTCTGACACTGTAAATCATCAAGGGAGTAGAAAGCCGTATCTTTTCCCCGTAGATATGTTGGTGGGCTTGAACTGCTGACTTTGGGGTAAGCAACTCAAGGCCTAGCCTCATGTGCCATCGGACCTCCTGTGTAGGAGATAGGAATAATCAACCATGTGCGATCAAGATTGCAGCACTGACAGCAGGCCGATGTTCGAAGGGGTTTCAAGGAGGAATAAAGATGGCAAACAAAGGGATGTCGTGAGATAAGCGATATTATGTTTATGGGATTGCAATTAATGACAGGAAACATGTATATAATTTTTTAATGTGAACCTGGTGATTTGCTCCACACAATTTTAAAAACAGAACTATCTACTGAGTGACTGAATAAGCAAATGGTAAACAGGGATCCAATATGTGTGTGTGTGTATTATAAGTCCTAATTCTTATTTACCTGATTATAATCTCATTTCAGAACAGTGTTTCTTTATTGTGTTTAGAGGCAGTAGTAAGCATAGGGTATGTCTCAAATAACTTTTATGGCGATATAATCTGAGATATAAAGGGAAAAATTAAGCAAGGAAGGAAGTAATCAGAGGGGAGAGAATGTACATGCCAGGCCACATGAAGATCTCCAAAGAACTAGAGTAGAAGCTTCAGAAGGAGCTGTCCATCCTCCCAGAGCTGTCAGAGGGAAAGCCTTCCCCTTAGAGACCGAGCCGAGAATTCAGACGTCCAAATATGAGAACTAAGATTGTGCAAATCACCTCGTGGTAGAAAGTCTGTTATTGTATCAATAGAGCAGGAATTTGCACTCAAAATGTCACTGGTGATACTCATAATTTTAGGAAAGACAATTACTTTTGATCTGGGAAATTTCCTGAACACTAGTTATTGAACACAATAAAGGGACTATATCAGAAAACTTTTAAAACTCCGTTTATTCTGATTCACAGAGGCTCTGATTAGCATTAGGGAATACCACGCTGATCATCTTCTTGAACTTCATGTCCTTCTCATTTTCTGTGTGTGTGTGTGTGTGTGTTCCTATGTTCATATTTCCAGATGAATGATAGTCATTACATATTTAGTCATCTTCTTTGATGCACAGCCCTAATCAAAGTTCTACGTAAATAAATTGTTCCTAATCATCACAGTAATTCTCTCCTTATTTTTTAAAATGTAAAATCGGCACTTTCATCAGCTATATGAAATGTCTTATATTGATTTGATTTAAACATGTTTTCTATAAAAATATCACAAATAGTCTTTGTCCTCTTTTACGTTTTGTCTTGCTTTCCTGTCTATTGTTTCATTTTTCAGGAACGGCCATTCTCTGTCTGGCCTCTTTCATAGGGGGTATTTGTATATTTTTATACACAGCACTTTTCTCCTTCCCCAATGCTCAACTTGAAGGATATGATTATTTGTCAAGTGGGAGCCATCACCTAGATGGCACAAATGGATAGATTTATATAAACTAAAGCGCCAAAAAGATGCTGGGTGCTTGATGAATCATTGGGCTTCTTGACTGTGAACAATTCAGATGAAAATATATTTAATTAAAAATAAGCAATTGACTTTGCAATGATCCCGCTGTCATGCAAAGAATCCTACTAGACTCTGGAGAGTATATTTCATTGTTGTTGAAAAAAATATTGATGATAAGCTCTCCTATAGAAGGAAAAAATATGCTTTAATACCTTCGGATTACCTTCATTGACGTATTTATTTACCAAAAAAAGGTGGGTCTAGAAAACTGGCCCATCTTTTCTCGACAATAAGAACTAATGTTTTATACATGATGTCTGGTGACTCTTCATGCAGCTTCCTAAATGTAAACACAGTTGATTAGAACACAAGAACAAAGAGTCCTGTGAAATTCTGACATGCAGTCACTTACTTGCTAATATATTATGTCCTACTCCAATACGGCATTTGTCCACTAACATCTACAGAACGTTATTAAATCCTATGTGGTTTTAGTTCACTGTAAGAAAAGGATCCAAGCTCTTTCAATATCAACAAGACTATGAAAATGTTATCGGCATCACTTCTACTGTACAAACGAGTAAATCAAATACCTATGTGACCCATCCAGTGCCACAAATACCTCCTTGATTTCATGGCCCTGCAAAAGCCCAGCGCCATCAAGTCCGTTCTGATTCAGCGTGACCCTACAGTGCTTTTTAAGCTGGAAATCTTTATGGGAGCAGATAGCTCATCAATCTCCTCCAGAGGGGCTGGTGGATTTAGATCAACAGCCTTGCTATTAGCGGTCCAGCCATTACCTGAACAAGGCTCCTTTTGTGTCCATTAGTAGTAATTATACCCATTTGTAGTTAAAGATATAATGAAAGTTGACAATTGCAATTTGGCATATCTATGTGTCCAGCACTGGATTTTAATAATAACTTTCAGGTTTCATAAAGGATGAGAAATTCTCATAAACTAAAATCATATTCAGTACCTTGACTCTAATCCGTTCTAGAAGGAGTGTTGAGATGCTATGAAGTCTAGTTCTGAATCAATTTTTCCCATAAGAAATAACTGAAATTGATTAATCCTTTCTCGACCACCAACTTTTTACCCTATCCTTGCCTTTTTATAGGAAAAATTACACAAAAATCCAAAGTAAATAAGTTCAGAATTAAATAATATAATTTAAATAAGAAACACAATATTCAAAAAATTTTTTTAACAACTACAGTATGGCCCCTACCTTGAGATTGATGAGGATCTGGCTCTGTGGACACGCATGTGGAGAAAAGATATGTTGAGTACTGATGGACCCAGTACCAGGGTCCTACTGTCCCTATAGTGCTCACCTGAAGAATCATTTCCTTTATGCTCATACAGCTCCACATTTCACCAAAAATGCAGTTCTTAAGCTCAGATTCTAGAGTCAGGCTACCTGTTTTAAAATCCTTGCTACATTACTTATATGAGGGCAATTAAACAGTACTGCTATTGGGTTTCCAGGTGATACATGTACAGGCTTAACGAGTTTATTAAAAAAGTAAAACCTGGTTAAGTATGTCGCTGGCATTGGTAGTTGACTGCAGATGAGTTCTCTCAGTAATACAATTGTCTGACTCACATTATGATAGTTGTTGGAGGCCTCAGAGCACACGTAAGCACAACAAAGGAAACACTTCCATGTCCTGCACTACCCTCAACGAGTGTCCCTGTGCGTGAGCCCATTGATGCCCTCACTGTGAAGCCATCTCATTGAGGCCCTTCCTCATTTTGTTGCCTCTCCAGTTACCAAGCATGATGGCCTGGTCTCTCCTGGCAATATATCCCAAGTATGTAAGGCAATGCCACACCATCCTTGTCCCTAAGGAACAATCTGGCTGCATAAGACAGATTCGATTTTCCTTTCAGCAGTCCATGTTACTTTCAATATTCTTTTTTAGAACCACAATTCAAATGCACTGATTTTCTTCAGTGTTGGGTGTTTAAAAAAAAAATCTGTGTCCAACTTTCACATGCATATGAGACAACTGAAAATACTATGACTTGGGGCATGTGTACCTTTGTCCTCAAAGTAACCTCTGCTTTTCAATACTCTAAAGAGGTCTTACACAGCAGATTTACTTAAGTCTTTTGATTCTCCACTGCTGCTTCCTTGAGCACTGCTTGTGGAATGAACAGGATAGAAGCCTTGACAAGTTTAACTTTTCTCCACTTATTGATCTAGTTGTGAGGAGTTTGGTCTTCTTTACATTCAGTCATAATCCACACGGAAGACCACAAATCCTCGATCTTCATCAGCAAATGTTTCAAGTCCTCTTCACATTCAGCAAGCAATGTTGTGTCATCTGCATATCACAGGTTGTTAACAAGCCTTCCTCCAGTCTTGATAATCTTCTTGAAATACAATTCTGTCTGTGATAGGATTACATGTATCCTCACCAAAGAAATTCAATCAAGAAGATTATTATTCAAATTTATACACAAACATTGAAAGCTAGTGATGAAGAAATCTCATTAGGAGCTTTCATAAAAGATCCATTCAAGACAATGACTTCTGAGGGGATCTTATGGACAAGACAGAAATGTCATCTTAGAAGGCAAAGTGATTGATGTTATTGATTTCCAAGGGATAATTTTAAAAGATTTTCTTGAAGGTCACAGGATGATTAAAAGAGATTATTAGAAAAAATGAAGAAAAAAGGTCTGATCTTGTACCTCCAGACTTCTTTTTGTTCCCCAAACTCCAAGGCTATTTAAAGGAGCAAATTGTGAGTCTTTCAGGGAGACCGAAATTTTCAAAATAGTTTGATAAAAGTTAGATGATAATGGCACCAGAACAACGGGATGGCAGTTTCAGGGGGACATGGGAGGTGGGGGAAAGAAGCAACAAGAGATCCAAAATCTGTGGCAAGGAGGATGTAGGAGGTCTGGTAGGGCTGGATCAAGGACAATATAACCAAGAGGAATTCCTGAAACCCAAATGAAGGCTGAGCATGATAGTGGTACAAGAGGAAAGTAAAGAGAAATAAAGGAAAGAACTAGAAGGCAAAGGGCACTTATAGAGGTCTAAATACAGGCATGTACAGATGTATTTATATACAATGTATTTATATACAATGTATGTAAATGTATTTATATACAATGAGGGGGAAATACACCTATGTACATATATTTATAGGTTTAGTATTAAGGAAACAGATGAAAAATGGGCCCCTACTCAAGTACACCTTCAACACAAAAACACTTTGTTCTAATAATTCAGCAGTCTGAGATTCTTACCTAACTGTAATGATGACTGAAGACAATGGGTGCATAAGCAAATGTGAAGAAAGTGCCTGGCTATCAAAAAGATATAGTGTCTGGGATCTTAAAGGCTTAAAGATAAACAGGCAACTGTCTTACTGAGAAACAACAAAGCCCACATAGAAGAAGCACACCAGCCTGTCCCAACATGATCGCTGAAGATAAAGCGGGTGCATAAGCAAATGTGGTAAAGAAAGCTGATGGTGCCCAGCTACCAAAAGATATAGAATCTGGGGTCTTAAAAGCTTGAAGATAAACAAGTGGCCATCTTAACTGAGAAACAAAAAAAGCACACATGGAAGAAGCACACCAGCCTATGAGATCAGAAGCTCTTGAAGGGATCAGGTATCAGATATCAAAGAACAAAAACATCATATCGTGAATGAGGGCCAGTGCAGAGTAGGGACTCAGAGCTGCTCTGTGAGCAATTGGACATCTCTTTGCTATCTCACCCCTCCCCACCCACTATCATGACCCCAATTCTACCTTACAAATCCAACTGGACAAGTGTATGTACACTGGTACAGATAGGAACTGGAAACACAGGGAATTCAGGACAGATGAACCCCTCAGGACCAACTAAAGGGTGGAGGGAAGGTGAGGGACAAAGGGGGAGCAGATTACAAGGATCTGCATATAACCTCCTCCCTGAGGGTATGGACAGCAGAGAAGTGGGTGAAGGGAGACGTCAGATGGTGTAAGATATGACAAAATAATAATAATTTATAAATTAGCAAGGGTTCATGGGGAGGGGGAGTGGAGAGGGAGGGGGAAATTGAGGAGCAACTACCAGGGCCTCAAGTAGAAAGCAAACATTTTGAAAATGAGGAGGGAAACAAATGTACGAAAGTGCTTGACACAATGGATGTGTGTGATAAGAGTTGTACAAGCCCCAATAAAATGATTTAGTATAAAATAAAAAGAAGTCTATATACCTAGATGGAGACATGATAGCTCTATATTTTGATATTTTGGTTAATAAATGTTTCTATGTTTTTATAGCAATCCTTTTTGCTTTACCTTTATCTACATACATCTAATAAGCATATACGTAGGTCCCAAACCAGGAATATACAAAACTATGTCTATATAATAGTGGGTCCACAGTTGTAAGCTCACATCTAGAGCCACTCTGTTTTTGAGTAAACAATTTCAAGGTTTGAGTGAATCAACTGAAACTGTAAGCATATTTCACTTACCTCTGTTTCTTCTGGTTACTTTTAAGAAAAGGCAAATGGAAGCAGTTGGTCAGGATAAATTCTCTCTTTTTTTTTTAACAGTTTCATTAGGAGCTCATATGACTCATCACAATCCATACATACATCACTTGTGTAAAACACATCTGTACATTCATTGCCCTCATCATTCTCAAAACATTTGCTCTCCACTTAAGCCCCTGGCATCAGGTCCTCATTTTGTCCCCTGCCTCCCTGCTACCCCCTCCCTCATGAGCCTTTGATAATTTATAAATTTTTATTTTGTCATATCTTGCCCTGTCCAACGTCTCCCTTCACCCACTTTTCTGTTGTCCGTCCCCCAGGGAGGAGGTCACATTAGATCCTTGGAATCAGTTCTCTCTTTCCAACCCACTCTCCCTCTACCCTCCCAGTATCGCCACTCACATCACTGGTCCTGAAGGGATCATCCATCCTGGATTCCCTGTGTTTCCAGTTCCTATCTGTACCATTGTACATTCTCTTGTGTAGACAGTCTTGCAAGATAGAATTTGGATCATGATGAGGTGGTGGGGGGAGGGAGGAAGCATTTAGGAACTAGAGGAAAGTTGTATTTTTCACCAGTCCTACATCGCACTTTGACTGGCTGTCTCCTTTCCTAGACCCCTCTGCACGGGTATCTCCAGTGGCTGACAAATGGGCTTTGGGTCTCCACTCTGCACTCCCCACCACATTCACTATGGTAAATTTTTTTGTTCGGATGATGCCTTATACCTGATCCCTTCAACACCTTGTGATCACACAGGCTGGTGTGCTTTTTCCATGTGGGCTTTGTTGCTTCTGAGCTAGATGGCCGTTTGTTTACCCAAGCCTTTAAGCCCCCAGATGCTATACCTATTGAGAGCCAGGCACCATCAGCTTTCTTTGCCACATTTGCTTATGCACCCATTTGTCCTAGGATTAATTCTTACCCATTCTTACAGTTTATTCCAAGCAACACATGCATGAATGTGTTTCTACAATCAGAGAATGGCTTCAAAAATTCTTTTAGTAATATATTAGTCTTATTTTCTGGGACCTTTCAAAAAAGAAACAATCAAAAGAGGGGATTCAGAGGGAATCTTCTGGGCCAGTGATAGTCTATGTCTATTTAGAAGGTTAGGTTTGGGGGCAGAGAAGGTTAGGGGGAATTTCAAATAGGTAATTTTGATATGCTTTCTCTAGGAACACATAATCATGAGTGTGACTTATTATAAAGAAATTTTAAGAAAAGAACATTTTTTTTTGTGAGAATAAGGTCAGGAAAGCTGCATCAGGCAATAATTTTCCACCATGACAATGTACCAGCTCATTTTGAAGGGCAGCAAGGTCTGGCCCCTGTCTTTGGGAAACTTTCCCATCCACCCTTCCTCCTGGATATTTTCATTTTAAACTTTTTTTGTTCTCCAAACTCAAAGAAAACTTAAAATGAACATGATTTGAGTTTTCTGAAGGTAGCAGGAATGCCATTTTGACATGTTGTAAATTGAAAAGAACACTTTAGAGGAGGGTTAGAGAAATGAACTCACTGATTTTAGAAGGATATAGATCTAGACGGAAGATAGGTGGAGAACAATAACTTCATACTTTGATATTATTGTTTTATAAACATTTCTGTGACTTGTGGCAACACATGTAAAATTAAGTTCAGAATTATAAAAAAGAATCTGCATAGATATAATCTGTATGTCTTAGTTATCTAGTGCTGCTACTATTAGAAGTACCACCATATTTTATTCTCTGACGGTGTAGGAGGCTAGATGTCTAAATCCAGGGCACCATCTCTTGGGAAAGGCATTCTCTCTCAGTTGATTCACAGTTCAACAGGAAGATTCTTAGCTCTTTGCAGAATCGGTAGGTTCATCATTGATTGAAGATCTCCATTTGAGTTGCAGCAAGCTTCTCCAAGACCTAGACTACATTATGTGCACATCACTGAGAATTAAGGCTTAGTCAAGCTGGCACAAGCCATGATAACAAGTAAAGCTTTACTTTACTGGTTTAAGAAAGTTTCCGTATGATTGTGGATTGATCTTCATTCTTCTATAAATTAACTATTATTAACATAATAGTAATTTTGGTTAACACACTGAACATTTAGGTGAGTGAGCAACAGTTAAATGGGTTAACTAGATAGTGTTCTTTATTATACTGTCTTTGAGTCTTTCTCCACAATTGTTTTTGTGAATTAAAATTCATGAGAACTCTCTTTTCTAAAAGGCACTTGGTAAAATCAATACTTAAAAAATAATGTATATTTTAGCATTGAGTACTCTGGTTTAGAATTTTCTTAAAATAAGGGCTTCCTCTGTTTAGCATCACCTAAACTATCCAGCAAATAAACAACTCACTCTACAGAGGTTAATTGTCCCTAAAATGATCCTGGGAAATGTAAATAATGTCATTTATTCTGTTATTCTTTTGTATTTAGACAGTGATACACCATTAGGGTAACTGTTAGGTATGCAGTCTCACATATCACCACTCTGGATCGTGGCAATGTACACACAAACCTTCAATAAAGCAGTTTAGCAAATTTCTTTGTGAAAACTGAGATTCACAAATTTGACATTATACATTCTCACATAAGTTAACAAGAATGAGGCCAGATGATACTGGGAGGGTGGAGCAAAGGTGGGGTAGAAAGGGGGACCTGATTGCAAGGATCTACATATAACATCCTCTCTTGGGGATGGACAACAGGAAAGTGACTGAAGGGAGATGTTGAGCAGTACAACATATGAAAAAATAATTTATAAATTATCAAGGGTTTGATGGTGGGGGAAAATGAGGATACCAAGGACTCAAGTAAAAATCAAATATTTTGAGGATGATGATGGCAACCAATGTGCAAATGAGCTAGACACAATGTATGAATTGTGAGATGAGTTGTATGAGCCTCAAATAAAATGATTTAAAAAAAAGAATGAGCCCAGAGAAAGAAAAATAGAACTATTAGACACTCTGACAAACTTAGAAATAATATGTCTCTTGTGGTTTGAATGTTAAATTAACCTTGATCTTTTTTTTTTTAAGCAGAGGAGTGAGATTAAAGTCATTTGCAAATTGGAAGGCACAAAGTGAATATGTATTGGCTGATTATGCTCAAAGACTTCCATTAAACACTCACATACACTTACATAAATAATATTATAATTGGCTCCATATCCCCCCTCTCTTTATCTTTAAGAGTATCTCTAGATGCCTACTAGTAAGGTTTAATTTATCAAAGATTTCATTTCACTTGGATCCACCACCAAAGCTCATGGAAGCAGAAGGCAAGATTTCAAATGGTGCATTGTGTTTGGCAAATTTGCTGCACAAGAACTGTTTGAAGTATTGAAAAGCAAAGATGTCACATTGATGAAGAAGGTGTCCCGGACCCACGCCTTGCGGTCAGCTTTATGCAAACAAAAGCTGCATAGTGACTAAGGGAAGCAGGAAGACTGGGAAATAGCTTCCATGGTTGAGTAATGGTGCTGGTGACAGTCTACGTAACTACCAAGAAACATTAGAAGAACAAACAGATTTGTCTTGGAAGAAAGACTAAGCAAGATTGGTCCTTAGAAGTGAGGAAGGAGAAACTTCTCTTCACACGCTTTGAACATTATGAGGGGGCGCTCAGTCCCTAGAGAACGACAGTAAGCTAGGTAGTGTGTAAGCAGAAAGGAGAAACACCTTTAAAGAGATGGACGGACACAGTGCCCACCACTGACCAAGAACGGCCTTAAGCTTTCAAACCCCTCCTCTCTCCATTCTTATCCTATTTGCAAAAAAATTTCAGAAGAGGGGCAGTATTTCATTCAGAATCAGATAAATATTTTAAAGGAATACGTGAGTTTATTAAAGTGTATTTAGCTACACTGAAGGGCCTCCAGCTAATTTGATGGTGCAGTGTGATGGAAATTCAAGTGTTTATACCAAGAATGGCAGACTGCAATATTCCCTGGCTTTTGGTTGCTGACCTCCATCGATAGGGAGGTGCACACACCCCAGAGTTCATGCTCTGCCTTTGTTGCCAGGATGAAACCAAGGGTCAATTCAACCATTGTGGGGGTGGTGTGAAAACCTGGCCGTTCTCTGCCTACATCTTTTTCACTGTTGCCTCTTCTTGAAAACTATTGATAAGGAAACCTGTCTTCACTGACTTCCACCTCTATTTATTTGGGGAAACTATCAATAAGGTAATAAAGGAAATGTACCCTCACTTTTCCTTGTGCAAGAAATTTCTTCCATCATTTCCCTCTCTGCCCTTGCCCACACGTTTACCAACAGTAATAAGCGTGAGACTGACACAGGACTGGGCATCATTTCATTCTTTATACAGTTTCCTGATGAGCCAGAGCCAGTCCAATGGTACTTAACAAAAACACCCACTAGCAAGGAGGGAAAAGGCACACAATACATTTTATTATTTATGCAGCTGCATTACATAACTTGAGTACTTTCTGCCATCCACATTTGAAGAATGTATCCCATTGCCCTGTAGGTTGCTTTGAGATACTGTCCAACATTGTATGAGTGTGTACTTCCCACCAAACCAGAATTTCTGTTTTTCAAAGCTATGTATTTACATTTTTTTTATAAAACAACCTTATCACCTTCAAAATGCTCTCCGTCACTCTTAATAAATTTGTCAAATCAGTGATTCCATTCTTGGAAATATTTCTCAAACATATTTGTTTGGATGGCTGACAACACCTCCTTCATTTTTTTTCCTTCACCACTTTTAAGTTGTCAAATCGCTATCCATTCATGTCCATCTTCATTTACACACACACACAAAAAGTCACACTGAGAAAGATCAGGTGAGTAAAAACTCTGGGGCATGGGAGGCATGCTGGTTTTTGCCAAAAACTGGAGCACCGAGATGACTGTATGAGCAGGTGCATTGTCATAGTGGCAAAACCAGTCTTCTGTCTGACACAAATCAGGCCTTTTTTTGCTTCACATGGTTACACAATCTTTTCAGAACCTGTAAATAGAAAGCTTGCTTTACATTCTGATCTGGTGGAACAAATTCAAAATGCACCCCTCACATTAAAAAAACACATGAGCATCTTCTTGATCTTTGATTTCATTTGATGAGTGTTTTTGGCTGAGGTGACAATGGTATCTTCCACTGGTTTGATTGATGTTTGATTGATGGTTCTGGGTCATAAGAATAAAACCATGTCTCATCACCAATAATGACCTTGGGGAAAAATCTGGGTCACTTTGAGGCTGTTCTTCCAAAGCACAGCATGTTTCCACTCAATACACTTTTTCCTGGTCATTTAGAACCAGAGACACAAATTTCACAGCTACCCTTCTCATTCACAAATCCTCCTTTAAAATTTACTGAACCAAGTTCCAAGATGATTCATATAACTTCATCATCTCCTCAACGTCGGTCTTTGAGCACAAATGCATAAATATTGTTGACATTTCATCCATTCAGGAAGATGATTGGACGTGCAGAAAGAGGTTTGTCATCAATCAGCATTTCACCTTTTTGAAAGGAGAAAACAACTTGTGTATTTCCCATAGTGCTCTCTCTGTAAGCAGTGCTCAACATCACAGCAGCTACTTTGGCATTTTTCCTGAGCAGGAAACAAACTTTCAGAACCATATGCGCTGTTCTCTGAAATCAGTCATTACAAAAAAACAAGGTTCAAGTGAAACTGTATTTAAGAAAAGAATTCAGACCATAGAAGGAGGAGGAACATGGTGTTCAGTTAGAGTTATCCACCCCTATCTCCTGCTGCCAGAGCCGAAAATTAAAAGGTAAGGTGAAGGAGACTGGGAAGCAGAATTCTAAAATTAGAATCAGGGTACCAGGGTCTGTCCCAACCCCTGCTTTTCTTAATTTTTACTCACAAAGCAAACAAGAAATCACTGAAACCCCTAAGCTTGTTGTGCTGGGTTCCTGTGCTCCAGACCAAGTCTCTGCCAGAGCCCTAGTTGGTCAGCGAGTAGCTATTTCTCCAGGCTGATGTTCAAAAAGGGTCATAATTGCAGACTTGAAGAGAACCTCTGAAAGCTAGTCACAAGACCCTACACCACAGCTCCCCACACTGTTAGCCACCTCCCACAAAAGCCTAGGGGTCGGTGTTGGTACCGGTAGCCATGGATTGGTGGCAATTGAAAAGACATCAGAAAATTTACCTGAGTCAGATCTAAGTGTGGCATAGCACAAGTGGGTAAACATACCCTGGGGGGGTGGGGGGAGGACGAATTAAGTTCCAATTGGCTGAAAAGAAAACAACCTCTCTGGTAAGCTAGATCTCCTCCCTTGGGGGTCAGCATGACAGCCCCCAAATCAGGCCACCTCAAAACCCAATATAAAAAAGAGAAAAACTACTTTGTTGGTAAACACTGAAAATCCCAGGTTCATTGTTTAACTCCAAGACAAACTGACAGAACAAGTTCTTTAACATAAATTAGCATAATCATGGAGTCAGGGCTAAGGAATGCTAGAAGTTAGCTACAGAACTCAGAAGCGTTCAATATAACAAAGGGCCCTGGAGCAAGCCTCACTCACTTTCAGAATATCTCAATGAGCACAAACCCAGAGCTCAGAGCCAGGGGGTCAATATAATTTAATTTAATTCTAGCTGGCCAGGGAGGAAAAAAATTCAAAATTCTGAGCTGTTGGGCATCAGCAGTCTTGACACAAGCTAGGGCACTTCACAAGCCAAGGAGGGGAGATACTTGCCACCCTCAGTGATCCTATGCACAACTGGGGAGGTCCTGTCTGTCCACCGTGTGACTGGGGGATCCCCTGCCTGGCCTGGGGCCCTACATGTGGCTGAGGGTACTCCCCCCACCACCTCCCTGCTGCAGAGCTACATACAGCACAAGGCAGCTATACCAGTGATCTCTAGTCCTCAACACCATGCAGAAACCGCTGCCTGGCCTACACTGTGATCTTGCCTTTGAGGGCAGTTCCACCCAGCATCTGTGGGACCCTCCACCAAGCGGACACACCACCCCACTACCTTGAGCCAGGGTTGGAACTCTTCAAGCCTCATGGTCAGGCGATCAGGCCTCAGCTATCCTCTTACTACTCTTTTTCTTCTCTTTCCCTTCTATCTTTCCAAATGCAGTTGGTCTCAGCTGGCCCAGTTTTGTTTTTGTTTTTTTGGTTTATTTGTTTTCCTTCTTTTATATTCCTCTTTTCTCTATTTCCTTTCACACAACACTGCTGGCTTCTGGGCCACTACCCTCCGCCTAGGGCAACTCCACCCAAACAGCAGGGGGAACACCAGCCTGCCCTCAGTGGGAGCACTTCACACCACAAAAGGCAGCTGTGACAGCCCTTTCCAGTGCTCCATGCTACCGGGGAAACCTCTATCTGGCCTCTACAGTTATCTTGCCGTATAGGGCAATGCAGCCCAGCACCAGTAGGACCATGCAGTAAAAGGGCGCACCAAGAGGCCACCTTGACGCAGGGTTTAAATCCCTCAAGGCCCAGCTTCAGGTGACGAGGAATCAGATATCTCTTTACTCTATTTTTCTTCTCTGTTTCATCTCTCGTTCGCACCACAGACAGAAATAGCAAGCATAGTTAGGGTTTTCCAATTCTTTCTCCTTTAAAAAAAATCTTTCTTCTCTTGCTTTTCTTCTTGTTCTTGCTCTTCTTGTTCTTCTTGCTCTTCTTTTCTGTTTCTCTCCTCTGCCTCTCTTTCCTTCCACTTGCTGTCGCTGCCTTCCAGTCCCCTACCACCTGCCTAGGGAAACTCCGCCCACCCAGTGGGGAGAGCTCCAGCCTGCCCCCTGTGGCAGTGCTGCACACGACATGAGGCAGTTCTATACATGTCATGGTGCTCAGGTATCTCTTTATTTATTTTTCTCTTTTGCTTTTCTTCTTCTTCTATCTCTTGTTTCTTTCCAGAAAGTCTCAGCAGATTCAGTTTTTCTATTTGCTGTTTTATTTTTTTCAACTCTTTGTTTTTGCTTTCTCTTTGCTTTGTGTGTGTGTTACCTTGATTTTTATTTTTGCTATTGTCTTTTTTTTTTGCCTCTCTCTCTTTTTCTTCTGTTCTCCTTCTTTCCTTTCACAAGCCACTACCAGCCTCCAGGACACTCTCCTCCTCTTAGAGCAACTCTTACACCACAGTTGGGGGAGCTTCCACTGAACTTGTTGGCTTTACATGCACCTGGGAAATCATGTCCACCCACCACTACACCCCAAACAGCTGGTGGTAGCTCCACTTCAAACATTTTGGGGTATCCCGCCTACACACCAAGGCCCGACAAGTGATTGGGGGAAGTCCTGTCCACTAGTTGTGGTGCTCCACGCTGCTGTGGTAATATCCATTGAACCTCCACAGAGATATCTCTGACTAGGGTAGTTCTGCTTGCCACCCACAGTGCTCTACATCAAGGAAGGTACACCTACCTGCCCTCTGCAGCACTCCAGTTGCAGAAGGAAAGACTACACACCATTCTAGGCACTCCAAGCCCCATGAGACACAACACAATGGTTTCCTGGGAGAATCATCGAGTGAAATGCCATCTTCGTGGTCCCACAACCACCCGAGAAGAGTCCCGTGAAAGGACTGTGCAACTCACATTCCAAATAACAGAATACTGGTTGGCTAGGATAAGAGTGAAACCACAGGAATAAACAGGGGTAGCCTGACACCTTGAGCTACCTTGAGGTAGTTTGACGAAGCACTCATATGAGTCCCCGAAGAGAGATCCCAATGCTCTTCAACTCTGGAAGATGGTGCCAGGCTCCTGTAAAACAACATGTAAACAGAAACCAGTCCCAACAACCTCAACAAAAAAAGTAGAAACAGAAGACAATGCTGGAAGAAGTCATGAACCTAATGATGTGCATAGAGGAAGCAGACATTGACCTGGCACAGAAAGAAATCTTCAGAATGTTGCTTGGAGTCATACAGGATATGCGGGAAGCAGCACAGATAAAGAATGAAATGATAGAGAAGATAAATGCAGTGAGTCAAAGGGAAATACAAGACCCAAGGGATGAAATAACAAAATCCAGTAGCAAATTAACAGGCTTTGCCAACGACATGAAGAGGCAGAGAATTGCACCAGTGATCTAGAGGATACCCACGCAGACTTCAACAAACAGGAAAGGCAGTTAAATAAGACAATCAGAGAAGCTGAAGAAAACCTGAGAGGCATGTCTGATGCTATGAAGACAAACAATATTAGAATAATTTGTCTAGCAGGACAAGACACAACAAAGAAGTCAACAGTGAAAATAGTGAGGGAATTCTTAAAGGAAAACTTCTTCAGCCTAATAAATGAAAGTCAGGCAACCATTCAAGAGGCCAAAAGAACACCAGTCAGACTGAATCCCAAGAAAAATCACCATGACACATGATAGTTAAAATATAAAACTATAAGGGAAAGGAGAAAATCATAAGAGCAGCTAGGGAAAAACAAAGAGTCACTCAAAAAGAGATCCAAATAAAAATGTGTTCAGACCTCTCAGTGGACTCAAAGAAGAAGAGGGAGTGGAGTAATATGTTCCAAAAATTGAAGGACAGTAACACAAACAACTATATCCGGCCAAATTATCTATTATATAGATGGAGAAGTAAGAGTCTTCCCAGATAGTCAAAACTCAAGGAATATGTAATAATAAATCCAGTCCTACACAAAATCCTTTCCAACCCTGTATGAGCAGAAGAGCAACACTCACCGAGCACAAATAAGAGATTGTCAACTAGAACAATGCCACCCAGAGGGCAACAAAGATAAAACAGCCCCCAAGATATCATTAGTTAAATAGAGGAAAGAAGACAAGAATGAAACGCATACACACACACACACACACACACACACACAAACTGATAAGATAG
Organism: Tenrec ecaudatus; assembly: GCF_050624435.1. Taxonomy (NCBI): domain Eukaryota; kingdom Metazoa; phylum Chordata; class Mammalia; order Afrosoricida; family Tenrecidae; genus Tenrec; species Tenrec ecaudatus. Next base: position 68,611,653 of record NC_134545.1, read on the forward strand.
GTAGGTAGGAAAACAACCAACAAAAAGGTACAAGAAAACATCACAGAGTCTATAGATGGATGTAATAACACTGAATATCAATGGACTAAACTACTCAAGCATTAAAAGACAGAAGTTAACAGACTGACACAGAAAACATTACCCATTGAACTGCTGCCTACAGGAGACACATCTCAAACTTGCAGACAGAAAGAGGTTGAGAATAAAGGCTGGAGAAAAATATACCAAGCAATTGGTAATTTAAAAAAGGCAGGGGTAGCAATCTTAATCTCTGACAAAATTGACCTCAAGGTACCAGCCATAAAAAGAGACAAGCACTAAATAATGCTCAAGGGAACAATAGATCAAGAACCAGTAAGCACAATAAATATATATGTGGCCACCAAGAGAACCATGAAATTCATAAATCAAACACTCCAAAAGGTGAAAAAAGAAATCACAGGCTCAAATTAAAGCAGGTGACTTTAATGTACCACTTTCTGAAAAAGACAGATCACAGGTTAAGAATCTTAACAAGGAGGCTACAGATCTAAGCAGCACAATTGGGCGCCTTGACCTGATAGATATTTTCAGAGCTTTCCACCAAAATGCAAAAGAAATTCATGTTCATTTCAAGTCCACACGGCACATACTCAAAAATAGACCAAAAGCTGGGACACAAGTTGAACCTGAGTAAATTCAAGCACATAGAGATTATACAGACATCTCTCTCTGATCACTGTGCCATAAGGGTGGAAGTCAACAAAAGGACAATGAAGAAAACAAGGGCAAACAATTGGAGGATGAATAACTATATTACCAAACATCTGGGTATTTGCCCAGATTGAGAGGAAATAAGGAAGTTTCTAGAAACCAATGAGAGTGAAAATATGATGTAACAAAACCTTTGGGACATAGCAAAGGCATTTATCAGAGGAAATGTGATAGCAATACATGCACACAAGAAAAAGGAAGAGAGACTTATGATTGATATGCTGGCACAAAATTTACACCAATTAGAGCAGAGTCAACAGAACAATCCTACTAATAGAAAAAGGAAAGAAATACTAAAAATCAGAGCTGCAATACAGGAGAGGGAATACACAAAAACTGTGGAAAAAATTAACTCAGCTAAATGTTGTTTCTTTGAAGGATTAACAGAAGTGACAGACCACTTGTAAACCTAACCAAAGAAAGGAAGGAACAAATTTTAATAGCAAGGATGAGGGATGAAACAGCAGACAATGCAACGGACCCTATTGAAATTAAAAGGATAAATACACAGTACTATGAAGGCCTGTATACTAATGAATGCAACAACTTGGAAGACACGGACAAATACTTGGAAAACCAATACCTCCCTAGACTATCCCAGATGGACACCAAGAACCCCAACAGACCCATAGCAATCGAATAATCAGATAAAGTTATCAAGGGATTACCAACAAATAATCCCCCAGGCCAGATGGCTTTCCATGAGAATGCTACCAACCATTCAGGGACGAACTGACACCAATCCTACAAAAACTCTTCCAGAACATAGAAAGCAATGGAATACTCCAAAAATCTTTCTATGAAGCTAGTATAATTTTGATACCTAAAGCAGGCAAGGATCCCACAAGAATTGAGAACTACAGATGAATATCCTTAATGAACATTGATGCAAAAAGCTTTAATAAAATACTGGCAATAGAATACAAAAGCATATAAAACAAATAATTCACAATGACCAAGTAGGGTTCATACCAGGGATGCAGGGATGGTTCAACATATGAAAGACAATTAGTATTATTCACCACATTGACTTGAAAAATTATAAGAACCACATGATAATATTGATCAATCCAGAAAAAGCATTTAACAACATCCAAAACCCATTCCTTTTTAAGACACTCAAAAAGATAGGAATGGTAGGAAAATCCCTCAATATTATACGAGCTATAGATGAAAAACCAACAGCCAATGTTTTAATCAATGGAGAAAAGATGAAAACAATTCCATTGAAATAGGGGATCAGGCAAGGATGTCCCTTGTTCCCATTCATCTTTAACATCATACTGGAGGTCCTAGCTAACAACATAAGACCAAGAAAAGACATCAAAGGTATTCGTCTGGGGAACGAAGAGTTGAAACCATCATTATTTGCAGATTATATGATTTTTATATATTGAAAATCCCCAACACTCCGCAAGTGGAGTGTTGGAAGCAATAGAAGAAGATAGCAGAATGGCAATGTACGAGAACAACAGAAGTCGATCGGACTGCTATATACATCACTCAAGATCACAGAAGAGGCAATTATAAAGGTAGTACCCTTTACAATAGTCAAGCACAAATAGATATACTTGCCTATAAAAACAAAAGATTTGTATGAGGAAAACTACAGAACACTATTACAAGAAAACAAGAGCAACCTTAACAAATGGAAGAATATTCCATGCTCATGGATTGGAAGACTCTATATAGTAAAGATGTCAGTTCTGCCCAATGTACTATATAAGTTTAATGCATACAAATGGTATTTGTAATGCATACAAATACCATCATCCTTCTTCAAAGAATTGGAAAAACTGATCCCTACCTTCATATGGAGAGGGAAGAAGCCCAGAATTAGAACAGAACTCCTCAAGAAAAAGGACAAAGTGGGAGGGCTTTCTCTACCTGACTGTAGCACATATTATACAGCCACAGTGGTCAAAACAGTGTGGTACTGGTATAACAGCAGATATTCAGACCAATGGAAAAGATCTGATGACCCAGACATAAGAACATCAGCATATAGACGACTAATAAGGGCCCCCAAAATATCAAATAGGAAGTACATGCCCTCTTCAATAAGTGGTGTTGTAAAGAAATGGATATCTATGCACAAGAATAAACTCAAGGTGGACCATAGACCCTGAGGTAAAACCCCAAACTATTAGGGCCATTAATGAGTTAATTGGGACAAACCTGAGAACCTTGGCACAAGGAATACATAGGCTATCAGAAATAGGGAAAGATACAAATACAGAGGAGTCACAAATTGACAAGTGGGATATACTGAAGGTAAACCACCTGGATACATTGGAAGAATTCACCAAGAGAGTACTAAGAGAGCCTACCAACTGGGAAAACATCCTTAGCAATGACACATCAGACAAAGGCCTTATTACTAAAATCTATGATACTTTGCACGCTTACAATAAGAAAAAAACTACCCACTGAGGAGGTTGGCAAAGGACCTGAACAGAAGTTTTACAGAGGCAGAAATCAGAATGGTCAATAAACATATAAGAAAATTTCCCGACCATTATCCATTAGAAAAATGCAAATTAAAGCAACTATGAGATAACACCTAACACCCTCAAAGATAGCCCAATTCAAAAAATCAGAAAGTAGCAAGTGTTGGAGGGGCTGTGGAGAGATAGGAACTCTTGTCCACTGCTGGTGAACCTGTAGGTATGTACGGCCACTATGGAAATCGATTTGGCAACATCTAAAACAGGTAGACATTGAGATATCATAGAACCTGGCCATCCCTTTACTGGGTATATACCCAGAAGAGGCAAGAAACAAACCAAGGCTAGACATCTGTGCTCCAATGTTCATCGTGGCACAGTTCACAATTGCAAGGAGTTTGAAACAACCCAAATTGCATCAACATACGAATGGATCAAAAAACTGTGGTACATACATACAATGGAGTAGTACACATTCTTAAAAAGCAGCAAAGAACCAATGAAGTATATTGCCTCATGGGAAGAACTGGAGGGAATCATGCTAAGTGAAGTAAACCAAGCACAAAAGGATAAGTACAACATGAGTCCACTGAAGTAAGCTTAAAAAAAACCCCAAAAACTGGGGCATAGGGGAAAAGCTGATATATACATATATCTCTGGGGTGATGTCCAGCAGCTATAGCAGGAGCCAAACCCAATCCAGGGATATGTATGGCATCAAACTAAATAAGAGGGGGAAAGAAAGGGGAAAAAAAAGACATGGGTAGTTGGGAAGAAGGGCACTAACACACCTGCGGGGAAGAAATTGTTATATCTTCACTGGTGAATGAGAGAGTGACCAGACTTCAAACTGATGTGTCAAGATGTGAATACAACATACAGGCATGTATCAGGAAACCAACAGAGCGGTCTACAGGGCTGGCCCCAATCCCAACTATGAACCTCAGAGGATAGCACTGAAGCGACAGCTTGGGGAGAGGGGTTTGTCTGATTAGAACACACAGGAGAAATGAAGAGGGATGGAGAGAGAGAGGAACACATCCTGGTCCACCAAGACCCAATTATGATATTCCTGATCAGAGCAGACAATGCAAAGAGAGGACCATAAGGCCCGCCCCACCATGAGAAATGACGTCCCTCACTGAACCATAGTGCTACGGGGGAGAACACTGGAGACACAGTGCAGGAATTGTGCCTAATCTGACCCCGTCACACTGGGGCGAAACACTAAGGGCATGCAACATATCAGCAAGGGGAGCAAAATCCCTGGCAGAATACTGAAAATAGACTTTGGAGACATAGTGTGGCAGCCCATCAGACTCAACTGGAAGGCACTTTTAGAGACCAGAGAGAGATCTTCAACTATTTATAGGCTTTTCCGTTTTTGTCATTGGCTTTCTTTTTGTTGTCATTTTGTTTTTGGTTTTTTAGTTCTTGTTATTGTTTTGACTTCCTTTGTTGTTTTGTTTGACTTTGCCTGGTTTTTGTGCTTCTTAATGTCTCTGCATGTCTATCTAGATAAGATAGGCAGGATAAATAATTTGGAGATGAAAAAAACAGGACTGATAATTCTGGGGTGATATGGGAGAGGGGACGTGGGAGAAAGGAAGGGAATAGGGACCTGCCCAGGGACAAGGGAAAAACAAGTGAACTAAAATCAATATAGAGAAGGGTATAGAATGCTTAGTGGGACTTAATCAAGAGTAATGTAATGTAGCAGCAAGGAATTACTAAACCCGAATGAGGGCTAAACACGATGGTGGGACAAGAGGAAAGTGAAAGGAAATAGAGGAGAGAACCAGGAGGCAAAGGACATTTATAGAGGTCTAAATATAGGCATGTGCATACATTATATATATATATATATATACATAACAAGAAGGGAATAGAACTATATACTCATATGCATATGTTTAGAATTAAGGTTGCAGATGGACATTGGACCTCAACTCAAGTACTCCCTCACCACAAGAACACCTTGTCCTAACAATCCAGCATTCTGTGAATAAGCAACTTTGGTGAATAAAGTGGATGGTACCCCACTGTCAAAAGATATAGCATCTGGGGTCTTAAAGTCTTGAAGATAAACAAGTGCCCACACCACAGGGAATCCAGGATAGGTAAACCCCTCAGGGTCAACAATGAAAGTAGAGATACCAGGAGGATTAGGGGAGGGTGGGGGTAGAAAAGAGGAATCAATCACAAGGATCAACCTATACCCTCTTCCCAGGGGAATGAACAATGGAAAAGTGAGTGAGGGGAAATGGAGGATGATATAAGATATGAAATTAATAATCTATAACTTATCAAATGTTCAAGAGTGAGGGCGAGTGGGGAAGAGAAAGAGAAGAAATGGGGAGCTGATATCAGGGGCTCAAGTGGGAAGAGAATGCTTTGAAAATGATGATGACAGCATACGTGCAAATGTGCTTGACACACTGATAAATGTACGGATTGTGATTTGAGATGTAAGAGCCTGCAATAAAAGTATTAAAAAAAAAGTAGACCATAGCAAAGAAAAGAAAAATATTTACTTTGACCAGAGAGAACCTTCCCAGGTGACACCACTGGGTGCACTAACAGAGTGAGTTGCTGGATGCTCACCTAGTGGGGGGAATGCATACTATGAAAGCTCCACCTAGCGGAGCTTTGTTCCATTTTGGGGAGCACCCCTTCGTATATTATGAAGATCCACTGCGACAGAGTCTGCATTGCTTCTGACTCATATAGACCCCATGTGTTACAGGGTAGAGCTGCTTCATTGGATCTTGTTGACTGTAATGTCTACCGAAGCACATTGCTGGGCATGTCTTCTGTGATACTGCCCTGTGTTCTGAACCACCACATCCTTAGATTGGTAGTTGAATGTAAAGTGCTTACACCATTTAGGGACCAATATTTTGGAGAAATTGGACTAAATCTGAACAATTGCAATTTGTCCATAGCTCTCCATTTTGGTATAAATCTCCATTCTTTTCACTGTACTTTAACCTATATTTGTGTATTATACTGTCTATCTCAAAAAGACAGGTTAAAGGGTTGATGAGTGCACTTGTGTTTTTATCTTACAGGAAAATGCCATATTTCCCTGAAAACAAACAAGAGAATCCAAACTCACTGCTATTGAGTTGATTCCTACTCAGAGGGACCTTATAAGATAAGCTAGGACTGCCCCGCAGGTTTCCAAGAGGGTAACTCCTTACAGGAGTAGAAAGCCTTGTATTTCTCTTTCTCCCTTGAATCAGCTGCTGGTTTGGAACTGCTGACCTTGTGGTTAACAGCACAATGGATAAGTACTTTGCAACCAGGGCACCTTCTCCTATTAATTTTTCCAAGTGTCATGGATACTGGAATGCTTTTATTGACTCAGAGAAACAGAGAAAATGACTTACCTCTGCATCTATCTTTTTTAGGGGGTAATTATCCATTTATATTAGTTTGTTTCTGCCAGCAGACTGAAATTCCTTCCAAAGAAGAATTTGTCATATTCAGCTTGCGTAAATGCACAGTTGGATTTGAAAGCATTTTGCTTAATGAGTAGATGTGAGATTCACAGCAAAATTAGGAAATCATTGTTATGGATATTTCGGCATTCTTCCGATAACATTTCTAGTCACCTAAGATAAATATTTACAAATGAAATACATATTTTTATGGGTACCAGAAATGTTATACAAATTACTTTATCTCAGAATGTAGTTAACTTTTATTCCATTTATTCACATCTAAAATGTATTTCTCTTAGGAGACAGCATTTTCATAAAGCCTCTGGACAAGAAATAAACCACACTAATACACATTTTATGTCTCAGTACAAATGGCTCTATGAGTAGCGTTATTAATGGTAAAATGGAAGTAAGAGTCTGTCTTTCTCCAATATTACACATGACTCAAATGTCATAAAAAGTACTGAAGCCTCAAAAGAAATTATATGAATTTGAGAGATGAAATTCAGCCTTTTATATACATCATGATGTGGCTTACTCTATGGAAACTTGAGTTTCCTCTCAGATCTGTGAATTCCAGTGGAGACCATTTAAAAAGATTGTAGAAGGTAGAGTATGTCCAAGAGCCAAACCTTTTAACTTGTCACTTAGCAAAAACTAGCCTGAGACAAATCAAGAATGGACAGATGTTGCCTAGTAAGTCAGATTTAAGCTCATTGAAAGTATCTGAAGAATGGAATGATTATAAGTTTTAAATTTTTCATTATTAATTGGGAGTTAATACATATATCATATCATTCCATGGTTCAATTACATTGAGCAGTATCATAAAACTGCTACCACGATCCATTTCCAAACACCTTTTTTTCCTTCCAGGGCCCCTTGGAATGGTTTTAATGCCTGATTTCGGCATCTTTCTGAAAGTGCAGTCGAGTCCTGTTTAGGTCATCTGCTATCTGAATTGCAGATTGGTATATGAAGTCAGTGAATCAAACCCACTACTATTGGCACAAAAGTGATTCCTAGAGAACCTAGATAAAGTTTCTGAGCCTTAGTAAATCTCTATGGGAACGGACAGCCTCATGTAACTTCCAGTAATGACAATAAACATTTTAATCAAATTGTTGTCATCCTAATGACCTCCTAATATGGTAAGAATTTTGATAAAGGTAATAGAATATGAACTGCTACATAGGAAATCATGCCAATGTTAACAAGAAGTAGAGTTTATTTGGGCAAAAGAAAGAAAATGAGAAAATGTAGCAAGAATTGGAGGAGTCATGAAGAAAGGATTTACTGGCATGCCAGAAATGAATTTGAATAATCTGATTTTAGATTGTTAGATATGTTGGCAACCAGACTAAATGGTAAATACAGCCTTCATGGTTTTTAAATGGTAGTCAGAGAACTAACTACTTCTGATCTGTGAAAAATGCTCATTTCTGGGTCCCACTTAAAATTTCATGGAGTAAAACATAATATAAACACACATGATATATTTTTTTTACATGTCACTCATAGCATTGGCACACCAGACAAAAATTCTACCATGAAAGGAAATGAAATTATTCTGATGACTGTTTTCTGATTTTCATGTCATCTTTTAGGAAATGTTTCCATAATTGGTAAATACTTTCTTTTTGAAAACAATGTTACTTTAATTCTTCATTGAATACAATGGTGAAAATAAAGATTAGGGCACTATAGTGAATATTTTTTCAATGATGCATTTTAAAGATAAAATGATGTTGGTTGGTATCTTTTCTCTTTGACCCACCTGACATGTGATCTTCAGGCAAGCCCTTAAAACCCTAATGTTTTAGTTTGTCCTCTATAGAACTGAAGATAATAACACTGTTCTCCTTTCTTTAAGAATAGATTAAGTGTATCTATTGATATATGCATATCTGCATTCAGATCTATAATATGAAATAATGATGATGCGTGAATCACATTAAAGATTCGCAAATGGAAAATATTTATTATTAGGAAAACATTATTACTTATAATCATAGAGCCCGGAACATTTAGCTAGTTCTTTCTTGTAACACCTCATTAAATAAATATCAAAGACTGTGTTTAGAATATATTTTCTGAAAGTTTATTTATTGTTGTTGAAAACATACATAGCAAAACGTATAATAATACAACAGTTTCTACATGTACAGTATTGTAACATTTATTACAATCTTCAAATGAGCAACCATTTCGTTCTCCTTGTCTGAGCTGTTCCTTCCTTATTAACATACATTTACTGCCCCTCATATTCCTATAGAATTTTTTACTTGTTGTTGTGAATTTGTTCCAACATCAAGTGTTTAAAAAGCATAATGCTTAAAGCATAAATATTTGCTAGTTACAGTAAATAATTTTTTTAATTCCTTCAGGTGAAATTTTGTTTGAAAATTTAAAGGTTATCTCAAGGCAATAATTTCAAGGGTTCACCACAAATTATAGTGTCCATGAGTATTTGAAATTCGTCTTACATTTTCCCTTTTCAATAAAGATTTGATCATTTACCAAAATGTTCAGTCATGGTACCTGGAACCGTCCATTTCTTATGGGATCAACAAGGCAGACAGTTGTTCAGGAAGGTAATTAACCACATAACCCATATCCTCCTATTGAATGATTTTCACTCTCAAAAATTATAGGGTCTGCTTGAATCAGATTTCACTCAGTGGCAGTGAGTTAGGGCTATGTTTTATGGGACATAATAGCCAAAAGACAGAGCTAGAGTAGTAACAAATCTATGGCTTGCTTTTTAAAAACCATATAATATAGTTAAATAAATAATTGTTCTTAGCCACCAATAATAGTAGTTGATGGTAGATATTCTAATAAGGTACCAAAGGTTACCTCAATGATTACCTGAGGTCCCATCTGTATACATATTTATTTCAATGTCTGTGTCTTTTGAATCCCTCTTGAAGTCAATTGATGGTGTTCTGTGAGGATACCTTTGTTGTGATTATAAATACTGACCTTTGGATATTATGTTTTGCTCTTTGTTGTTATTGTTTTGTTTCTTCTTTTTTACTTTGAGAAGTTTTGAAAGGACTCTGATTTACAGTTTAATCTTTGATAATTATCTATGGCTTGTTTAAAAGAATATACAATTAAGAGTAAGATTAGACCAATGAAGGACTCTAAGAGCTCCTTAATTCTCTTCAAATTTCTACTCTACAAAATATCTAGGCTAAAATGACTCAGCATTTTCATTGTAGCATATTTTTATACAAAGAGCAATAAACAACAGATTGTCCATCCTTATGCCTTTCATTCTTTCATTTAATTACTAAGTAGAGAAATATGAAAGAATATAGAATCTTAAACCTGACTTCTCTTGCATTTCCACCCAAATTGTATTTCTATCATATGTGCATACATGTGTGTATAAATAATTATTATTAACTATTGTGGTTTTGATGGCCTACCCAGTGAACTTATTTGACCTTTTCAGGTTTTAATCTAGGCACTAGTGCTCATATTTGTCAACAAGAAAAGAATAGCATTTGTCCACTTAACAAGTTTGCTGTTAATATTAGAGCATTGCCTAATATAGCAATTTGTCAGTAATAGGCATTATTATACTGCAATATATATATATATTCCAGATTAACGCCCCACCCCCACCCCCTGCCCCAAATGGAAAAAACCTCCACTGATGAGAGGGGGATATTGCATTTGGAATTCTTTCTACCAGGTCAGACTGTTAAGCAAACTTTTTAGCTATAGTTTCTGAAAAGATTAGGTAACCGTGTGCAACAAAAGAAGGCCTGATTTGTGACAGATAGGGGACTTGTTTTGTCACCACAACAATGTACCTGCTCACGCAGCCATCTCAGTGTGACAGTTTTTTGGAAAAAGCAGCATGCGTCTCTTGCCCCACGCACCTTACTCACCTGACCTTACTCTGTGTGACTTCTTTTCGGTTGCCACAAATGCAGAGGGAGATGAAAGACAAATGCAGTGATTTGTTGATGTAAAAGAGTGAAGAAAAATAACAATGGAGTCGGTGTCAGCCATCTAAACAGATGGGTTTGAAAAATGTTTCCAAGAATGGAATCACTGATTTGACAAATGTATAAAATGTGATGGAGAGTACTTTGAAAGTAATAAGGTTGTTTTTAAAAATATTTAAATACATAGTTTGAAAAAATATTGTGTTTTGGGGGAGTACCCCCTCATATAAGAACATTATATTTAAAGCAACTGTAGGACACAACTTGAAATAAAATCATAAGATAGTATTTTTATGAATTTATTAACTATTCATTATTTCATTTAACATTAGATAATGTATATAATATCTGTATTAACACATCTAAACATGTTTGTGGTAAATAAAAGGTATTAAAATAATTTAGATTGAATGAAGAGAAATAATTTGTATTATTTCTATATGTACCTGGAATATTAATGGATAGGTTACAGCCTAAATCACTTGAATTATATTGAACTTAGGGAATAAGATTGGAAATGCCTGATGGAGATGATTTATTGCAAGGCTCCATACCAACAGAATACAAAAAGCACTAATTCATTGTCAAGGTAACACAACAAGTCATAGACTTTGGGACAGAATCTTATTTCCATGAATATTAATAGACAACGCTACTGGTATGGACATTGGAACACCATTAAACAAGTTACTAGTGCAATTTGGAAAACCAGACCAACAGTAATGAATTCAGGTCGACACACACTATGCCCTTAACAAGTGATTTGCAGGGTTTCATAATCTCTGCTTTATTCTAGGTAGGACAAGATTTGATTTCAGCACCAGTTTGCAGGATTGCATTCATTGCAGCACAATGTGTGAAAATTCCACATAGCAACATTAAGTTCAGCAACATGCTGTTATTGATAGTTGTCATTGAGTTGATGTTGACTCATGGCAACGCTCTGAACAAAAAAAACCCCATATTTGTCTAGTCATGTGCTCTCCTCCCTATTGCTGTTATATTTAAGTATATGATCACAGCCAGTATCATTCATCTTGTTGAGAATCTTCCTCTTTCTTACTGATCCTCTACCAAAGATGATCTCTGTCTCCACATACTGTTTTTCCTAATGATAGGTCCAAATTACATGGAACAAAATCTCCAATCTGCTCTTCAAAGGAGAGTCCTTGTATTATCTCCAGGACAGAGAGCTTTCTGTTCATCCACAGTGCTTTCAAAATTCTTCTCCAAAACTGTATTCAAATTCAAATGCACCAACTCTTTTCTGGTCTTTCTTATTCAAGGTCCGATGTTCACATGCACAAGACCATTGAAAATATTATGGCTTGGATCAGTTGCACCTTATTCCCCAAATGATATTTTTCCTCTTTGACATTTTAAATAGATCTTGTGCGGCAAATCTGTCCAATGCACTTTTTCATTAAATTTCTTGACTGCTATATTTATGAGTTTTGATTATAGATCCCAGAAAAATGAAATCCTTGACAACTTCAACTTTTCTCCATTTATAATGATGTTGTTTATGTGACTAGTTACGAAGAGCTTTGTTTTCTTTAGGTTGAGTTATAATCCCTACTGATGGCTGAAGTCCTTGATTTTCAACAATAAAGTCCCCCTTTCTTTCAGCAAGGAAGATTGTGTCAACTCTATAGTACAGGTTGCTAAGGAGCCTTCCTCCAATCCTGATGCCGTGTTCTTCTTTATATAATATGGCTTCTGAGATTAGTTTCGTAGAATGCAGATTGAATAAGTGTGGTAAAACATTTACCAGACCCACAGCTTTCCAGATATGAAGTACACAGTATCCTCTTCTTGTTTTACTTTGTATGACCAATTTTCCTCGATTTCTACACATTCCAAAAGAGCACAATGAGGTGTCTCTGCAATGCTATTTCCCACTAGGTTGTTGCATTTATACAGTCAATGAAACACAAGTAAACATCTTTCTGGTATTCTATGATTTCACCAAGATCCATCTAATGTCAGCAGTGACATGCCTCTTCTAAATTAAGCTTGAATTACTGATAGCTCTTTGTCAATGTACTGCTGCACCTATTTTAAAATTATCTTCAGCAAAATATTATTTGCTTGTGATATTATTAGAAAGTTTCTACATTTAAAAAATTTCTACATTCTTGTGTACCACCTTTCTTTAGAAGGGGCATACATATAGACCTCTACCCTTTTTTTAGCCAAAGAGCTATCTTCTGAATTTCTTGGCATAACCTAGTGAGTTTCCTCCGTGCTGCATCTCTGGGTTGCAACATTTCCACTGGCACCACACAACTTTTGGAGCCTTGTTTTCTGCTGAAGTCTTCACTGCAGCTTGGACTTCTCCCTTCAGTAAGATCAGTTCTTGATCAGATGCTACTTCTTGAAATGCTTGAACATCAATCAATTTGTGGTAGTTACACAATTTCACGTCAACTTCATAATAGAATGAAGGGGTGGAGTCTAGCCTGTCAATCAGGTCACAGCCTCTCTTTCTCCCTGGAGGTAGGGCACACTGTCTCTCTGCTTCACCTTCCTGTTGATAAGACACATGGAGCCACGCTGATGGAAGTCAAAGCCCTGGAGATGCGTCCACTGCCATTGGACCCACAGGACTTTCTACCCACTGGCCTGTGATCATCCTGCATTCAGCGTCATTGCATGTGCTGCGTGTATCTTAAGAGGAATTCATGGGCTAATATTGAACCTATGGGCTAATATCAAGCTTATGGACTTGATCCTGTACTGGGCTGGAATGTTTTATTGATGCATAATTACTTCTTGATATAAAGCTCTCTCCTACACACATGGGAGTGTCCCTGGATTTGTTTCTCCAGTCAACCCGGCCTGACACTAAATTCTTTTGGGGGTAGAATTTTGTGTATTCCTTCTGTCTTTATTTTAAACTTCCTGCATCATTCCATAGACTCACGGTCTAAATGCACGGCTTGGGTTTTTTCCTCCTCAAGTCTTTTCAACTTGAGACAAACTGAACATGTTCTTCCCCTTTAGCTCTCTAGCTCCCGATTTTTGCATGTTTTATTATATTTCTTTGTTTTATCTCCTGAGTTGCATTTTGAAATTTTCTTTTCATTTAAAAAAAAATTCATCACTTCTTTCACTTGTTTTAGCTACTCTGTGTTCATTTTCTTTTCTGAGTATCTACTGACAATGATTTTGTTATTCAATTTTTGTGTTTTTAACGCTTTCTTCACTTATAATGTTCTTTATGTCATCCCACAACTCATCTGGTCTAAATTCAAGTGGACTGTGCTCAATGTCATATTTTTGCTTGCATGGAGTAGCTTTAATTTTATTTAGCTCAACCTGAACTTTTATATGAACATATGAGTTGGCACCTGGTCTTGTTTTGACTGAAGATCTAGAGGTTCTCCATTATCCCTTTCCGCAGATAAGTCAATTTTTGTGTGTGTGTTCCATCTGTCAATGTTTATATGTAAAGTTTCCTTCTATATTGTTGGGTAAAGGTTTATCAAATGATGAAGTTTTCAGTCCTTACTAAAAGTTCCTCACCTGCAAAGGTGAAGTAATTCTTCTGGAATTTTTCATTCCCAACATTACAAACCATATGATTTTTGTATTAAAAATTGTCCAATCCAGGCCATCTCAGCTTACTAAGGCTTAAGTTATGTGCTCCATTGCATTTTAGAAAACCTCCCTTTTTCCAGCATTCATACTTTTTACATTCCATATTGTTGTTATGAATAGATGGTGCTTGAAGCTATTTCTTTTCACGTTGAGTCGTGCATCATGAACAAATGAAGGTGCCAGTCTTTGTTCTATCCACTTCATGATAGTCGGCTCTACTTTGTACTGAGTACCTTTCTCCCCAAGGAGCTCCCCTCCTGTCACTGTGTCCAAAAGACAATGTTCAACTAATATTCACAAGATTTTCAATAGCAAATTACTCAGAAGTGAACAGTTTATTGTTTTTTCTGAGTTGTTCTTAATCTAGACGATCTTCTGAAACTGGTGGATCATGGGTGACACTATAGGTATTTGAATGACAATTGTCAAAACTTTCAGCATCGCAGCATGCAAGCCACCATGATAACAAACTGACATGTCCTGAAATACAGCTCGCTACCCTATTATCCAACTTGAATGGCATATTTAAGTGAAAGAAGATGATATACCAGTGACTCATTGCATCTCCTAAGAAGAGAGCTGAATTTTTTGTTGATTGAAAACAAAACAAATGGGTCATTGATATAAAGCATTCATAGCTGCATTACAAGAAAGTTCATTTGTTCTTGCTTCTAAGTACAGGAGAGCCACAGCTTAAAACATTTTTGTTTTAATATTTTTCCTACTGATTTTCAAGAATAAATAAGACGTGTCTAAATATTGATAAAATATTTAGGATGCATGAAGAGTACTGGGGTATTAAAATACAAATATGATCACACAATAATTATGTGGTTTGTAACCATTGACGTGCTGTTTTGAGTGGAGTGAATCTTTTTTATTTTTTCTGATTTATTGAGTTAATGTAAGGCTCTAAGATCTATTGAACTTAAAGTTATGGGAGTTTCTTTGAATCAGGGTTACAAGGTTAGGACCAAGGTTAGGAGATGCCAAAGAAACAGAAAAAAAAACAACGATGCACAGCTGAAGACTTTCAGCATCAATGCTTCCATTCAACAGCGACGACATTCTCAAGGGTAATGATTGATTTTTAAATTTATAACAATCCAAGCTGTATCTGATAATTTCCTGCAAAACTTAGATATCTCAATGGCCTCCATGAGTTTAGAAAATGCCAAAGTAATGAGAATTTAAATGAGATGGCCCAGTTATTTGCAATTAAATTATACAACAGTTATAATTTTAAGACTATAAGCTCCAAAATGCTATCAAGTAACTTTATGAATTATGGAAGATGAAAGAGGATAAAATAATACATTGGGGCATAGGACTGATTATTTCTTATCTTGCACTCTTTGTTAGACTCAGATAGCTTATGTTCGTTATAATACTTAATGAGTAATGCTGAGCTGTCATAATCCTGGCTTCCGTCTTTTCACAAAACTTTTTATCTCATTATATCTCAACTCCAGTTGTTCTACCGTAGGATTAACAATGAGAGCATCATTTTTGTGTGAGTTAATTTCACCTTATTTTGGAGATTTAGCTTATATATTAGTGAGGTTATGAATAAACTACAAGAAGTAAATACTATGTTAAGATACTAACATAATTTAAGATACAATAAAGTTTTAGTATATTCTTTTTATTTACTTTAACATTTGTGATTGAGATTCTAGAATTCGTTCCCCTTAACCAAAAATAAATAAAATCTAAGAATTGGACTTTAAAATAAAGAATCTTGGTTTCCTTCTTTCCCTTTTCTCTCTTCTTCATTCATTTATATTATTTTTAACTTGACAAAGACAGACGGAATACCCTATGCTAGGTTTTATGTGAGGCATTTGTTCTGCCATGCTGATCATCTATGAACAAGTATAGTACCTCTCTGACCCATAGTCTCTGCTCCTGCTGACCTTCCCACACACCATTTAAATTTTTGCTAATATCATCAAAATTTAAGGAGAAAAATGAATGATGAATGTGAAGTAGATATAACACGGTGGCTATTGAATAAATCTTAGCCATCACTTTTGTCTGGAAAATGTTAACCTTAGTACAATTCTTTGTTCTCCTCCTACGCTGCTTGCTTCAAGTAACTGTAGGATTTCACTCCCTCTCTTCATGGATGAACCTCTTGATGACAGTTTTGGCTCCCAATGTTTAAATCTTCACAGCTGTTCACCACTCACTAGCACCCAGCTGTCAGCTAGTAAAGTAATTTAGCATCAGGACTGATAACTTTATGGGGCCATATCCAAGCAGAGGGTGCTGATTAAGAGTGAAATGATTTAAGGAAGAGAAGAAAGTTGTAACAAAGCTGCTTTGGATGAAGACAAAGGAGAAAGTTGTGGGAGGGATAGAGCTATTTTGAAGTTGGGCTAGGAAGTCTAGTTTTGTCTTCTAGTGAGACCTGGTAAATCAATATCACTTTTTGTCAAGATAAAGGCAAGAAGGTGCAAACTACTGATGTTTCTAATGTACTATTTAATTTGAAAGTACCCTAGAGACACACAAAACTAGCTGAGTGCATTATTAAGGGATATATAGACTGATGGCTTACATCTTTAAATGGTTAGATAGCTGTATTTGGCTTTGTGACTAGTTAGTCCCCGATGAAAGCTTTTGTTTGATCATCCCTGAAATCACTTGTATATAACTTCCAATTTTATAATCTGGAGTCAATGTTCCTTGTCTTTGACTAAGATCCCAGAGAGATCATTCTACAGGACTCTGTAGTCATCCTTGATGTCTATCTTTCTTGTCCTGCTTCACATGATCGTTTACATGTATTTAGAAGACCTCACCTCAGTATGCTCCACAGGGAGTCTTTCACAGAATCCGAGCCTGCATAAACATCACATGTTGCCTCAGTCTCAATAAGGTCCAAGGTATTAGGTCCATTTTTATTGTTCATTCACAATTAAAATTTCCATAATGTTAATAGATATCTCGCAAAACCAAACCTATAATGACCGTCTGAGTCGACACCAACTCAATGACAGCAAAAACACATTCAAATGTTCTATTGAACAAGACCATACTTGTCCAGAAGAGTTCAGAAAACAACACAGTGTATTTTCAAGATCATTTGCAGATCCACAGAGGGCATCCGCGGGGACTTGAAGCTAGAATCATAGCAGTGTAAACCAACTCAAGCCAGGACTATCCAGGAGGACTACTAAATCAGTCGAGGGGGAACTGTGGAATCATTGGCTATGAAGCCGCAGGCAGGAATATTGTTCACATTACCTTAGCATACACTTGCTTTATTTCCCTTAACTAACACTCTTGCCTTGAGCATAATGTTTAATAACCAGGAGGCACCTTGTCTGTGTAATTTCAGCATGTACCTCCGTAAGGCTAATGCAGGTCTTGGGAAAGGGAGGCTGGGAAGAATTTGAACAAGCTCCACATCTCCCGTGAGACTCCCTTTCTCTGACAGCCGCAGCAGCATTACTGTGACCTTTACACGGTCTCTGACTGTCTAGAAAGCTATGTAGTATCTGTCGCCTGTCCTCTGTGGATATTTCTGTTCCCAAAATATTCTTATCAGTGACTAATTTAATAAGATGCAGACAGTATAGTGGAATGCTATGGCTGAGTAGAAACTGTTTTAGAATTCCAGGAATTGTTGCAATAGGATAAAGGCTTTAGAAAACATTATTTACCATCCTGTGCCTCATCATATACTGTGCCTCTTAGGTTTCCAAAATTTATGTCAGGTTTTATTTTCTGTACTAGTTAAATGAAAGCCAAAAAAGTAATGGGAGAGGAAAACAAAGCACAACAATAACCAAAGAGTACTTTACTAAGGGAAAACTTTTTGTTTGTTTATGTGTGTATATGACAGTATATATGCATCCGTGCATAGTCATTGCCTTAGTCTATTTTTCACCTTTCTTGACTTAGTCTATTTTATATCTTCCTTGCCAAAAACATTTGCTAAATTTTAAGGGGATGTATCTTGTTTGGCTTTGTTTATAAGCTAACTAATCCTAGGTTGGGTTTGGAAGTCTACGGGATAGCTGGGCATGATCAGGAAGCATTGCAGTATTAATAGCAATGGTCCCTGGCATATTCACCACCATGACACTGTAATTCCCTCAGATATTTTGGCATCCAGCTCCTCTATCCCCTGCAGCAATGCACCATGTTCTATCCCAAACACTTTTGAGAGCAATATAAACAAAATCTATTCGGTTTGTCCTTTTATGAATGTCATGCAGATATAGCCAGGTGCTCTGTGATGTTCCTGTTGACAATTAGCTAATCTTATAAATGAATTAATCATAACGCACCCCTGGATAAACCACCCTGAGGGTCTTAACTTACCCTTCTAGGTAATCTGCATTTTTCACGATTTCATTAATTTTGATATTTCTAGGATTTATATCTAATCTTATTATGATTATCATGAAAATAATGCTAAGAATTTAGGCAGTCACATTTAGATCAACTGTGTTAGCAAATCCTAGATTGCTACTGTTTCTTAAATTCTAATGTTAAATAAGATCCAGGATTCCTGGCTCCTGGCTTATTAGAGTTTAAAAAAACCCCAGGAAACCTGTTCAACAATAGATATACATTATTCCTAATAAAAATCAGTGGTCATTCTTTTATTAGTGCTAGTTTCTCTGTGGATGCTTTAAAATGCTATCTTTGTTTTTCAGCAACTTTATATGCTTACATGTGGTTTCATCTTTAATTATATTCTTTTGAATTTTACAGTGATGCTTGGATTGGTGAATTAATGTTTTCAATCACATTTAAAAAAACTTATAGCAATTATTTCTTGAAAATATTTGGCTTATTCTTACTTTTGTCTAAATATCCGCATCTTTGTCTTAGCTCATATTATATAATGCTACTCAATTCTCTAAAATTTTTTGCTATCTGTTTTAGTTTGAATATTTTCAATTGTGATGCCTAAAATTACTGATTTTTCTAAGTATATAAATTTGCTCTATTTATATTGTTAGATAAATATTTGATATTAGTTAATGATTTTAAGTCATGTGTTTGGAATCAATAATTTACAATCCTTGGATTACAGATAGTGTGCTTCTTCCATGTGGGTTTAGTGGACGTTTCACTTCGATGGCTGCTTGTTTGGAAACAAGCACTTAGAACCCCAGATGCTATTCTATGCGATAGCTAGGCACCATCAAATTGCTTCACCATACTTTGCTATAGCACCATATCTTCTGTGTTTCCTCTGTGAGGGAAAGTATTAAGCAGGGCCAAGCTGTAAGAATTAATTGTTCTTAGATTGGAGCTAGGATTAAGTGTGTGCCCAAATTCTATTCCTGAATCTATGTTTTCTATCTGCCGCTGGTTTACCTTAGAAACATCCTTGTTAATTGATGGTAGAGAATCTTATCAATCATCTCCTTGGAGCATAAGGACCTTTTTTTATAGTGTCATTGATTAGCCCATGGTAAAAATTTTTCAGACACTTTTGAGAAAGGGAAAATGAACAATGTAGGCTAACTACATATCATAGTACCTGGATTATTCACTAGCAGAGAATCAAGCCTTCTGTCACTGGATGCTGTATATATAAACAATGGGAATTGGTGGTCAGGCAAAAGTTCCCATAATATTCACTGTTACAGGCCTGCTAGAAAAATAAGTATGTTAATACAGTAAGTAGGGTATTGAGGTAGTAAGGCATGATAGTCTACCAACCAATGGTTCAATTCTCTTGGTATAGCTGTCCTTTGCTTCTTTACATACTGTGGTAGTTACAAAATCTAGTGTCCATTTGAAATTTGAGAGGATTAAGAGTGAAGGGGTGGAGTCTAATCTGTTAATCAGATCATAGCCAATGAGGCCTCTGTGTGGCCATGGCTTTCTCCTGGAATTCTGGGAAATCTGTTTTTCCTCCTTGGAGGCAGGAGAGACTCTCTGCTCACTCCCTGGGAGATAGCAGCTGTCAGGACACATGAAACTACACTAGTGCCCTTGAACTGGAGAGACCATATGGACCTACCCTGATGCAACCAGACCTCTGAAGCCAGAGAAGCCATGTAGAGACCCCTGCCAGTGCTGAGATGCTTATAATACCACTGGATCCAAAGAGTTTCTACCCACTGGCCTGTGATCATCCTGCATTTGGCATTATTGCATGTGTCTCATGAGGCTGAAGAGAACTTTGTAGATTTGTATCGGAAATTTGGGCTAATATGAGACTCATGGACTTGATCTGGACTAAGCTGGGCTGTTTCCTTAATATTCAACTGCTATTGTTTATAAAGCTCTTTCTTATACACATATGAGTGTTTCTATGGATTTGTTTCTCTAGTATGCCTGGACTAACATACATACCATGTAGTTTCAGTCATAAGTCCCCATGTTACACGTATGCCAGAGGTAAAGCCAATTTCACCTAGTGGTTTCCTACATCCATTTCCTCTGGTATGGCCTTTGGAGCATTTCGTGTGCCTTGAAGATCCAAGATTCAATGTCCTCGGGTTTCATGGCATGTTGCTGGGGTCTCCAGGTGGTGAACAGAAATTCAGAAAAATGTGACTTATTAGGTGCATAATATCAGGCATAATCCCCATTAATGGTCCCTAAAAATTTCCTTTGCCATCCTCCTCACCCCTAGAAAGTTGTTCTCTCCCCTTTTCTACCAACTCACATGAACTTTTCCTCTCCCAGACGTGTCTGTTCCCTTTCCCCACTCCTGACTTGATTTCCCCATCAGTGTCTCATCATTTTGATAGGAATGTCTGCCAGTCCAGGGGGAACTCATCATATCTTTGCATGGAAGCCACTAAGTGATCATTCTCCCTTCCCTTTCTCTCAAAAGTCTGATTCAGGCTCAGGTGATGCACACCTAGAGAGGATGATGCATGGTTCGTGGGCAGCAGCCAGACACTCCACAGCACTGTCTGGCCACCCTGGCCAGCAGACAGATGGCCTGAAAGCCTGAGTCTGCGTCTATCCCGGAGCTCATCCCTATGTCAGTGGCCTCATGTAATACCGGTCCTTTTGTGGTTGAGTAACTTCACTCAGCATAACGGTTTCCAGCTATCATTGTTCTAGATGCCAGCTAAACTACCAGCAATGGATGGAGGTCACAATTATAGAATATATTGTCAAATTTTGGATATTTTCCTATATGAAGGTGAGAAATTTTATCTTCGTAGAATTTTATGTTCCATTTCTCTTAATATGAGTAATATGGAGCATCATTTCCTTATGATAATGAGCCAATTGTCTTTATTTTATCTAAAGTGTCTGTTTATATTTATTATCTAGATTTGAATCATTGCTGATCTTTACTTTCTTTTTGTCAGAAGCCGCTGTATAATATTTCTAGTTGTAATTATTTCCCCTGTAGGTCATTTATCTTGTACATTACTTATGCTATTTGTTTGCTTGTTGCCATGAAATGTATTTATATTTTTGAGAAATCAGATAGCAGTCATTACTTTTTGCTTCTGGATTTTTAGTAAAACTGAAATATAAATTTTCACATATCATCAATCAGTGGTACAAGGCTAGATATAATTCAAAAGAGAAAAAATACAAAAGATGAAAGATAGATCTTTCCTTAGAGTATTTACATAGAAAAGTTAAAATTGGGAATTCTTCCTCTGCCCTGTTGAGATATATGCAGATGTTTCATTTTTTAAATCCTAATAATCCTCTTGCCAGTTTTATCATCCAGTATCATTTTTCTCAAGGATCTGAGAGTTCTCCTCTTGGAATGCAATGACCAAGGAGCCCCTTTTCCCCCATTTTCTATGATATAAAAGTATCTCCTGGCATCAAGATATAATACAAGTATATTATCTTTGGATGAATACAATTAGCAAACACAAGGGACAAGTCCAATCATGAGGTGAATTTAGAAAAATCTTAAGTCTCACAGCTTTACAATCTATAGGGTAGCTCTGCTCTGCAAACATTGTGTAGTTATGTATCGAAATCCACTCAACTGTAACCAACAACAGCATGTGTAATAGATTGTGCTGTCTAACACTCTTATTTGAGGACGTGGTCATTTTCCTGAGAACAGTTAGGAAATAACTTATATTGTTGGCTCCATAAAGGGTCAGATTTCTTTCTGTCTTTGCAATACCTTCAACATGTTTCCCTTGATGTACATAGCGTTTTAGATCAGTGCTTGATCAATAATAATTTTTCCTCTTCTAATTTCTTGGAGGGGTTATCTGTTACAGCAGGAAATTTTATTTTAATTGTTTCTTCAGCTGTGTTCATTTGTGTTTAATACTAATGGTTTAATAAAGTAGATTTTTTTTCATTTAACATTACAATTAGTTAGGAATTCGCATTTAAAGTATGAGAAATGGAACCAATGAATTTTTTATCCACATAGTTATTCAATTACTAATACAACTTTTTTGTTTTTAAGTTTCATCTTTTTTTCTAATGTATCTATGTGCTCCCTCGTTTGTTTTTCTGTTTCAACATATCCTCTTACTCATATTCTTCTTGCATTAACACATTTTAAGCTAAAGTATGGCCAAATTCTCATGACAATATTAGTCTTAGATCATTCTAATTCTTTACTATTTAAATACCATGCATTTTGTAAAGAATTCCTTTTCTGTGGGAAGGGACAACTTTAGTATGGACTAGACAGAGGACTTCTTTCACTCACCTTTTCCTGTAGTGATTAGCATGAGCTGGATTTACAGGACACAGACAGCTCCCAGAAGACAGAGACTCACTCACTCACATGAGCAAGGCTTGCTTGAGGCCTACTGATGGAGCTCGGGAGGCTCCCTGGGCCAGGAAGTGCATTGGTTATATAGAAAAGCTGGCGTACTCTAAACTACGGTTATCAATACACATTTCATATGATGAAAACCCCTCTGCTAGACTACTGTTACAGACGAAAGCAGCTTTACCAAC
Organism: Tenrec ecaudatus; assembly: GCF_050624435.1. Lineage (NCBI taxonomy): Eukaryota > Metazoa > Chordata > Mammalia > Afrosoricida > Tenrecidae > Tenrec > Tenrec ecaudatus. The sequence goes on from NC_134545.1 coordinate 68,634,759, forward strand.
TCAAGCAGGTCCTCACAAATGGAAGCAGGTTGGATCCACAGGGTTTCCTATGCTGTTTAGTCTCTTCTTATAAGCCATTTTTATAAAATATATTATGCGTGAATAATGCCATGACTCACCATGCAGCCTATACAACATTTATATCTATGTAATTATGCTTACATTTGATCAGAAGTCTAATTGTAATGTCCAATTTAGAGAATTTATTTTCTAAACATGGTACATTATATGAAGTGTGTATGCAATACAATAAAATACAATTGATTTCACACTTCAGATTATATTTATTAAACTATTTAATTGGAAAATGGTCAAAACCGGTGCTAGTTTTTACATCAATAGCTTCCAACATGTACAAAATGATTTATAATAAATAGAGATATTTTCTCTTATAACATTCGCAAGTACATTTAGTTATATTACTGCTGTATCCAGAATATATTTGCAGAGCTCAGTCAAAAGGGTCATCCAAGTGGATTAAATCTGAAATGAAAAAAATGCATGGAGGTGCTTCCTGGAGTACTTACCACATGTATCATTTTGCAGACAAGAAAGGCTAACTGGGAGAGGCATCTATGTGAAAATGTCTCATGATTTGATTTGGAATCTGAATCTTGGGGCTCTGGATCTTGATCTACCACCTCCTAACTGTGTGATTTGGGGCAAGGCCAACACAGTAACTTGCCGAGAACTTGAGGATTTTTGCTCATTTGGCTCATAGAGCTACTTCATGGATTGTTGTAAGAAGTACATGCACTAGAAAGAGTAAGCTTTAGAAATTTTGTTATTCTTGATCAAAGGATTTTTTTTATCTCACCCAGATGGATTCTGGCTGAAAAGCAGATGTCCTACTCTAGTGCTAAGCTTCAGTTACCAGTTAAGACTGATTCTCATATGGATGCTAAGCTGATGGGGACATTTGTCAACACAAGGAACGAGTAGTATTCAAATCATACAGTTATAATATAATCTTTGCAGGATTCTTTTGACTGACAGTAACAGGAGAGAAAGTACTGATAACAATAGAAGTCATTTTGGACTAAATAATTCTGGATATCTGTGAAATCTGGTTTATGAAGCCATGCCTAAATCATGAAGCCATGCCTAAATCATATATTTGTTGTTAAGAAATGTTGTTCAAAAAGATGCTTTACATTTGTAAGCTTCCACACAGAGAAGGCTCCTCTCATAGTTAGTGAGTGATTGCTTTAAATATAATTACTTTGGAAAAAGAAACTTTATCAGATGTGGTTGTAGCTACAGTATTACATAGACTCTGGACTTCCAGTGAAACAGCTCTCCTCGATTTTCTTTCAGCAAAGAAAGAGATGCTAAAGCCATAAAATTACCTGGAAAAATTTCTGGGATAGATAAACTTGTAACTCATAAAAAGCCATTCAGAACACTTTTTCAAAGATACATAAAAATAAGATTAATGTAATTTTGCTAACTACCCTGTAAGAATGAAAATTAAGCAAAAACATTAGCATGTCTGAGATAGAAGTAACTTTCTGCTCTGGTTAGAATTTGACATAAAAAAGATGCTTTCTGCCATAAAAATAAATATTTACTCATTGATAATATTAAGTAAGCCTGGTAGCCCGGGGAAGAAAACTCGTAGCTAGTAACTGAACAGTCAGCAGTTTTCATGCATCGGCAGCTCCATGGGAGAGAGACGCAGCCGTCTGCTTCCGTTAAGATTTACATTCTTGGAAGCCAAGAAGTAGCTTTACTTTGCCCTATGGGCTCGTTCTGAGTCTGAATCTACCAATTAGGCTGTGAAATGAAATACTGTCTGTTTATCATACGAGATTTGAATGTGTTTCTCTTCATTCCCTTGAAGTGAAAATACGCTTGCATGTTTCAAAGCAGGAAGTTGAGCCAACGAGCCCATATATTTACCTGAGTAGGAAATAAATAAACCTTGGCATGCCGATAGGGTACAATACCATTGCTGTCACCAGAGCCTGGTTATGTGTTGGGTGACTAACCACAAGAGCAGCTGTTCAAAACTACCAACTTCTCAATGGGAGAAAGATGAGGCTTTGTCCTCCGGTACAGATTTACAATCATTTGGAAAGTCACAGGGGGTACTTCTGGTCTGTCCCATGAGGTCACTGGGAGTCGAAATCAACTTGACGGCATTGAGGGTGGTGGGGCTCTGCTTGTGGCTGCGTGCTGACAAGTTGAGTCTAGCTCTCAGCAGTGCCAGTTGAAAGACTAGGACTGCCCACAGGGTTTCCTGGCTATAATCTGTCCAGAAGCATATTGCCAGGTTTTCACCCACTGAGCTGCTCCCACTAAGCCAAACTCACTGCCCTCGAGTCAATGTCAATTCACTGCAAACCTGTAGACATGCTAGAACTGCCCTGGCGGTGTCTGAGACTGTAATTCCACTCGAGTAGAGAGGTGTAAGCCACTTCACCTACTTAATACAATGCTACTGAGCAATGTAGTGGTCAGACGTCAGGCTGCGATCTGCATGGCCAGCAGATTGAAACCACTAACGGCTCCACCAGAGAAAGTCGGGGCTTTCTACACCTGCAAACAGTTACAGTATTTGAAACCCACAGGAAGGTCGCTCTGAGTTGGCGGCGACTCAATGGCAGTGGATTTCAGTTACGCAGGAATACAACTCAAGGAGCTGTTGTGACATGAAACATGAATACATCTCACATGTTATGCTGTGACTATATCACACTCAGAAGTTCACTACAAACACACACACACACGAACTCCACAAATCAGTGGCCATCAAGTCCATCTCCATTTCTGCTGATCCTCTTTGTTTCAGAGTAGGACTGCACTCCACAGAGGCATAGAGATTGTTCCCCCAACAGTTTGAGGGCTTTGTGTGTGTTGTTTGATGACTGCAATCCTGTGGGAGCAGATGAAAGGGCGTTTCTTCCAAGGCAAGCCTGTGTGGACTTAGTCATCCTTTTAATTAGTAGGGAAGTGTTTATAACCGTTCCTGCTATCCAGGGGTTCCAGTTTATATACTATCTACAGAATTACACTGATAGTCCATTCTTGTGAAGGCAAAACGATAGCAATGGAAGCAATACCAGCAATTACCAGCAAACATGGATGGGGTGATTGGTGGACTACAAATAGTCACAGAGGAATTTTGGATTGGGTTTCTTGGCTGTACACACAGGAAAATTCCTGAACGGGAAAACAAGGAGGGTAAATTTTACTGTATGTATGTGACACCGCTGCTGTTGCATGGATTGTGACTCGGAGAGATCCTACAAGACAGGGTGGGACTGCGTCTGTGGGTTTCTGTGCTGATAATCTTCACTTGAGTAGAAAACCTCATCTTTCTCCTGGTGATGTGCATGACCACTAAGCTCACAGGGATCCAGGGTAAATTACACTTTAATAATAAATAGGAGAGAAGACCATTTACTTAAATGCCTTGCAATATATTTAGTGCAGGTGGGAATTGGGAATTCAATATAATTATATTGAATTCAATGTTCCACAATGTTGACAAATATAACTTTTTTGTACTCTATTAATTAAAAAATATTCTAAACCAGGTCTTAGTAATCAGTAGTACACACTACAAACTCAGATAACTTTCATAGTGGATGTGGTAATTACATAATATGGTGTCAATTACAAGTGAAGGGATGGAGTCTGGCCTACCAATCAAGATATAAAGACCTCTGTGTGGGCATGGCCTTCCCCCTGAGAATTGTGGGAACTCTGGTACTTTCCTCCTTAGAGGCAGGAGATATTTCTCTCTCTCTGCTGACTCTCTGAGAGACAGCTTTGAGGAGAAGCCACATGGACCTACCCTAAAGCAACCCTGGAAGCTGGAGAAGCCATGTGGAGACCCCTGCCAATGCTGTGATGCTTACAACGACAGTGGATCCAAAGACTTTCTAACCACTGGTCTGGGACAGTCCTGCACTCAGCATCATTTCACATGTTTCATGAGTCTGAAGAGGACTTCATGTATTGGTATCAGACATATCGATTAATATCAGACTTATGGGCTTGGACTGGACTGGGTTGGGATGCTTTCTTAAGGTACAGTTATCCTTTATATAAAACCCTCTCTTATACACATATACATGCTTATGGATTTGTTTCTCTAATCTATTCAGACTAACACAGCAGGTTTCATAAATTCCGTGCAAGACTTCAAAAACAGTTTTGTTTTCTGAAAAGAAGTGCTTTACAAACTCAGCCAAATTAAAAATAAATACCACACACTTCAATAATATTGCAACAGTGAATGAGAATGCCTGGCTTCTACAAACAATACAATGTGGCAGACAATTCTAAAACTTAATCTGCTGGTACTATATCAATTTTTATCAAGAATTTAAAAAAGTTGTCTTGTATTTTCCTAAATGCTCATAGTTTAGGAGTCTGATTCAGTGATTCTTTAACTTACAAAGATCTAACTTCAAGTTCAATAGTAGCAGACAACCAAACTAGGGAATAATCCCCCTCCCCAATGGATTTTAAAAAAAAAACACTATGTATTTAATTTTTTCTTTTTTATAGAACAACCACATCACCTTCAAAGAACTCTCCATTACATACATTTATCAAATCTGAAATTGCATTCTTGCAAAAATTATTCATACTCACCTGTTTGGATGGATGACAGTACCTCCCTCTTTTCTGTCATCAAATTGCTGTCCTTTCATGTCCCTCTTCATTTGCAGAAACAAAAAGAAGTCTCATGAGCAAGGTCAGGTGAGTCATGTGCATGAGGCAAGAGAAGCATCCTGGTTTTCACCAAAATCTGGTGCACTGAGACGACTGTGTAAGCAAGTGCAGTGTCGTGGTGGCAAAACCAGTCCCCCGTCTGCCACAAAATGGACTTTTTTTGGGTCACACATTGTAGGCCCTCCTTTTAGAACCTCTAAATAGAAAACTTGATTAGCAGTCTGACGTGGTGGAACAAACTCCAAATGCTCTATCACCCACACATCAAAGAAACAAATGAGCATCCTCTGGTCTTTGGTTCCACTTGATGAGCTTTTGGGGGACAAGGTGATGATGGCTGTGGCATCTTCCACTAGCTTGATTGATGCTTGCTTTGGGGGCTGTCAGAATGGCATCATGTCTCATCACCAGCAATGACCTTGGAAAAAAGTCTGGGTCACTTCAGAGCTGTTCTTTCAAAGCACAGCATGTTTCTACCCAATGCTCTTTTCCCTGCTCAGTCAGAACCCGAGGCACAAATTTCGCAGTGACCCTTCCCATTCCCAAATCTTCCATTGAAATCAAACCAAGCTCCAAGATCATCCATCTCTTCAATGGCCTCCCATCCATCTTGGAGTTCATGAGCTTGAATCTTGCTGACAGCTTCTACCATTCAGGAAGTTGACGGATGTCCAGAACGAGGGTTGTCATCAATCGATGTTTTCATCTTTTATGAAACAAGAAAACCACTTATACACTTGAGTTTTTCCCCTAGCGCTGTCCTTGTAAGCTGTGTTCAACATCACAACAGTTTCTGCGACATTTTTCCTGAGCAGGAAACAACATTTCACAGCCGGGCACTGTTCCCTTAAATCGGCCATCAGCAAAAGCGAGGTTCAATCGAAACTGCTTTTATGAAAAAAATCACTAGACCAGAAAGAAACTTCTCAGGTGATGCTACTGGGTGAACTAACTCAGAGTGAGTAGCTGGATGCTCATCTAGTGGGAGAAATATGTACTACGAAAGCTCTGCCGAGCGGTGCTTTTTCCCATTTTTTGCAGGGTACCGTGTGGTATGTATACCTTTTCTGTATAAACTATTCATTTCAATGCCCAAATCTGTTTATTTCCCTCTTACTGGAGAAACAGAAACCAACCTTCCTCTCTCTTTATAAATGACACGCACACTAGGGAGATTCCTTAATCTCAGGAAGGAAAATGTGTAACTGCTTTATAAGACTACAATAGCAGTCTCTGCTCTTAGTTCTTCATATCACTTACTTGGACATTGCATGTTTGTTTCTGTTTCTCCTGCTTCCCCCCCCCCCCCCCCCCGTCTCCTTGCCTAGTTGCCTGTGCCTTAACAAGAGCATTCGTTTAGGACATCAATAGATTGTTCCACCGTCACCTTTATGGTTTCTGTGGCTAACACGATGAACAACACCTACTCCTTTTTCTGGAGGTCCATTCATGCTACCTCCACCTTATTCGAGGAGGTATCTAAGGTGTATAACGTAAAACCGTGTGAGTTAAATCTGAGCAGGAAGGGGGGAAGATCAAGACGGGGCACATAGCGAACCCCTTAGTGTGGTAGGCATCATTACTCATCCTCAACATCCAGTTTGCCCAGTTTCTGAACATAAGAGAGGATTGGCATCCTTGTGTCCTTGAAGACTGGCATGACCATGTAGCTGACTTTGACTAAATTAATGTGAGTATAATAAATATATGCCACTTACAGTTACAAGCATGTGGAAGCTGGTCTATAACTTCACCCCTCCCCCCTTCTTCCTTCCACTGGGACAGAGATTAGAAGGAATCTTGCTAATGTGACGTCTCCATAATATCTAAATAGCAGTCCCTGGAGGAAAGCTGCTGCCCAGGGATATGTGTGAACACACTTCTCGTTATCTAGAAATAAACTTTTGTTGATGTAACAAAATTTGCTACTGACACAAAACATTGATAAGGAACTGTGAACAATGAGTAAGTGTATGGTTGGATCATAAACATGGCTCTGAACTGTCTAGCAGCCAAACAAATCTCACCAAGTACATAGACTACATGGAAAGTATTATAAGTAAAGGGGCTTTAAAAAATTCATGGACACACTTTTTATCTTTTAATTCTCCCCTTTTTTTGAAGCACTCTTATACATAATTCTAGGAAATCTTTCTGAATATTCTGTGAAAATGGACATTTTGAGTCATAATGAGTATGAATAATGAGAGATAATGATTCCTTTTATGTTGTAGTCCAGAAACACTGCTAAGCACATTATTTTATGTAATCTTCACAAATATACATAGAAAAAAGTGCTATGATTATCCAAAATTTAAGGATATAGGAAATAAGACAGAGATCGAGGATTTACTACAAGGTCAGACAGCTGACAGTGGCTCTAAAAATACAATATGCACATTACTTCTCTTAAGAGAAATATAAAAACAAAATTATTATAATATTTATTTTGACAAAATAGAACAATTTAAATGTGCATATATATTTAAGCATAGAATCGATGTTAATTAATTTTAATTATAAAACAAATTGTATAGACTTATAAAACTTCAATGTTAAGGTCCTCTATTTGTTTTTAAAACTTCTTTTTAATTATAGAGAAATAAGGTATATAAAATATTCAGACATAATGCAGTTAAGTAATGAATTTACCTCCCAACTAATTAAGACCAACAAAGATGAAAATTAAGGCTTTATTCTTAATGATTATATATAGAAAACATATGTGGTTAAATTATCCTATCACTGACATAAAATATATAATTCTTTTTGCCAATATTTTATGAAGACAAGTGTATCTTAAATATATGAAAATCACTTTGGTCATAAAAGTGTTATCATTGAAAGAATAATTTATATTTTAAAGATTACATATATATATATATTTCACTTTTCTTCAAAATAGACAGTTATTTTTCCTGATAACTGTTGTGACATACGAATATTACCTTAATTTGTAAACGTTTAACAATAGTAATAAAAGCATTATATGATCCCTGAAAGTTATTAAAGTTTTAAGTCTAAGCAAATAAAAAATGTCTGTGTGTATCAACACTTGGTCACTAAGAGTCCGAACACAGATCTTCCTATTTCGGGGTACAGGTTCTCCTTCAATACATTTCACCTACACGCTGTATTTCTTACACTTATCTGAAGGGACATAAGACGTTGAGTATCTACAGAATAACAAAATTTCATTTGCATTATGTTTCCTCAATTTGATGCTACTGCTGTGGATCTAAATCAAAACACTGCTTTGTTGCATACTGAAAATCTTCTCTGACGGTCCCTAAAAGCAGCCCCAGTGGTGTAAAGTTTGCACATGGAATTGCTAACCACAAGGTCAGCAGTATAAAACCACCAGCTTCTCCACAGGAGAAAGATGAGGCTCTCTACTCCCATAAAGAGTTAGAGTCTCAGAAACCCACAGAGGTAGTTCTACTCTACCGTCCATGGTACTCTGAGTCAGAACTGATTTGATGGTGGTGACTGGTTCTATTTGCTTATGTATGTTTTGTGTCCATGGGAGGTGATACAAAACAGCTGGTCACAGTTTAGAAACAAAACAAAGCAAAGTATCAAACCAGTTGCTGAAGAGTTGATGTGACTCAGGGAATTACATAGTAGAACTACTCCGTAGAATTTTCTGGGCTATAATTTTTACAAAAGTGATTTGCCAGAACTTTGTTCCCCTCCCCCGCCTGGAACCCCTGACTGGGTTCAAACCTCCCATCTTCAGGTGGTTAACAGCTGTTCACACACCATGTGTACCACCCAAGTCCAAGTTAAGGACCAAGGTATAGCAACCTGGAAATGCCTAAATTTCTAGAAGTGAATTATTTTTTTCAGGAATAAAGAACAAAGTAATTTATTTTTCAGTCTTTCATACACATACAAAGGTTGGACAATGAAGAAGGCAGATCAATGAAAAATAAACATATTTAAATTATGGTGGTGGCCAAGAAGATTGATTGGCCCCTGGACTGATAGAAGGATAATGGAATTGTTCTAAATTAAGTACTACCAGAAAGCACCTCAAAAGTGATCATGTTACCATTTCATATCTCACTTTTGGGTTATGTTCTCAGGAGGTACCAGTCCCTGGAAACATCTTGCTTTATATAATAGAGAGTAAGTGAAAGAGGAAGATTTCCAATAGGACAGACTCACACAGTGGCTGTAACAATAGGACCAAACTTGGCAATGCTTTTGAGGGTGACACAAGTCCAGGCAATGTTTCCTTCTGCTGTGAATAGGGGCTGTATGCGTTGGAATTGATTCAATGCACTTAACAGCAACAGCTTTTGGTACTAATGAAGCAGGAGTAGAACTAAAGAGTATTTCAACATGGGTAAGGTTTTCCATACTTAGACATGTTGTTTAATAACATATAAGGTCAGAATTTATTTCTGATTATGAAATTAAGGGGATATTTTTGATATCAAAACTCTATTCTTTGCAAAGATCTTTGCTAAATCTTTTTATATCAAACTACATAATGTCCCTTGAAGTGTAACTAGTAACAAATCATGTGATAATATCTTAGTTTGAGATAAAACTATTTCTAAGCTTTTCTACAGAATGAACAGTATTTGCTAAAAAAAAAAAAGTCATTTGTGTTGCAAGTGAATTTGACTCAGCGACATTATCTCCATTTGAGAATGTAAATTTCAGCACTAGTCAAAAAACTATCAACTTTGCATATGTCATTTGGCATAAAATAATTCATCATTACTATGTTAAGCTTTTTTTACACATGATTCAAGTATTTCCCTTTTCCTACACAGGTTTTAAACTGTATGGAAATGCCATTAGCTGTACTATATATTCCAGCACAAGACATAAATAATAAGCAGAATAATAATTTTTCTCTTATGTAATTTCCTTTCATGAAAATTCTGTTTGGCACAGAATAAATATGCAAAAATAAAATTTGAGGTTTTTGCCTTTTTTGAAGTATACCATAATTCTTTTACTCAACTAAACACATAATATGAGGAACTAAGAGAGATATTTAATATATACATAGCTCTTATATTACTAAAAACAAGACAAAACAAACAAAAACAGGTCTTGAAGAAAATAATTTAAATCATTTTCCTAAAAACTTTGGAATTTTCTTTATGGATTATTCATATATTTTCTGTTCCTTTTTGTCAATTTAAAAATTTTATTATATAATTTGTTGCAAAATCAATAAAATTAATTAATTCTTAGTGTCTTGTTTTGTCCTTATTTATTTAAGGTCTATTAAAGTAATGCTTTATAGCATAGATTAACTTTTGGGATACTATGTGTTACATAATGGTCAGATAGCTGCTATAATCCTTCAAAAATATGTAACACATTTAACTATATACATGTACTGAAGTTAAGATAAACTAATAACATTTTAGTAATTATTGAATACTGGTATATAATAATTAAATCTCGGCAAATATTTAATAAAATTAATATTTTCAATGACAAGTATTTTCCTATTTCAGTTCTTTTTCCACATATCTATCTATCAATCTATCTATTAGGTAAAAAGATAGATAGAAAGATTCCTTACTACTCAGCAGTAGGGATATGATAAAAAGCATACTGTTGATATTATAACATGTATGCATACCGTGGTACCTATATTTCTATGTTGTTATCCTTATATCAAACCCATGTTACTAATGCACATAGTGAGATGAAGCATCTCACATTTAGATCTCTCTAAGTCTTGCTGCCATAAAAATATCTTGAAAAATAAGTGGATTGATAAGGTTTTATTTTATAGGGAACAATACAAATATCCTAAACTACGCTGAAATCTAACAAGACAACTCAAAGAGGTAATTAGATTGTGGCTTGAATATTTGATTTAACAAAAATCACCATTTTACATTTTTAAAATCATGTATCTCAGTATTCACTCAAAGTACATACATAATTTTCAGATACTCAACTGAAGAATTCTTTAGATTATGAATCTATCATCACTGGCTTCATACCAGATGGGCTTGGATTCTACCCCCATTAAATGCATTTTTCTCTCCTCCTGGCAAGGACCCTATGAATTCTCAGTTGCTTGGACACAGAGGGGAAAACAGTTCAAATGAAGAGATGCTATTCAGTTCCAGAAAACCACATTAAGCAAATTAATCTGCTGCTAGAATCTCTTTGACTTTTAACATCTAAAGCAACTGTTTGTTTTCAAAGCCTTTAAAAAGGCTCTCTGTAGACCTCATGAATAGCCCAGAAATGTTAATTATATTTGCCAAGTTAATTTTCATCTAGAACTAAATTGCAGGAAAGGTTTAAACACGACAAATATTCTGTCACTTGAAGAGTCACTTGTGGAATGAAAAGTGCCTTGGGAAGGTAGCCTCCCCAGGGTGAGGAGTCAAACTGGAGAGCAGAAAGTGACACTTGAGAAAACTGCTGCATAAGACTGAGTTTTCACCTGCTCAGTTTGCATGATCTTCAAGAAAGTGAGTTTATCCCCTTGATCTCCACTCCATTGATATCATTGCTATGCCTTACATAAAATTTCATACTTAAACTGTAAAATTTGGTAAATTTGATCTTGGGCACACAAGTGCATGTGCATATACTATTTCACAATAATGAGGCAATATACCTGTGAACTCGGAAAATCTCCTGTGCTTATTCAGAATGCCTCCTCCATATATCGCCAATCTCCTTGTAACTGCTGATTTGAATTTTGGCACTATGGAATAGGTTTCATGTAATAAAATATACATACTCTTTTACCTGGATTCTGTTGTTCAGCTACATTTGAGATGTTTCCATTTTGTACTGGCTGTTGATTACTCAGATTTTAATTTCTAAACAGTGCTCCACGATATGGATGTGCCACGCTTGCTTATTCACTCACCTAATGATAGCTACTGGGTTATGCAGATGAAACAAACCACTATAAATGCATAAAATACTGTGTAGACACCTATTGTCATGTCTCTGAGAGAAAAGTCATTTCACTCTTAAATATCCATCCATAGAAATAAAAGTATATATTTTTAAAGTCTAACTGTATAAAAATTCAGTTGCACAGATTACAAGGATGTACATATGACATCCTCCTTAGGGGATGGACAGTGGCAAAGTGGATGAAGGGAAACACTGGATGGTGTAAGATATGACAAAATAATAATTATTTATAAATTATCAAGGGGTCCTGGGGGAGTGGGGAGGGAGCGTGAAAAAATGAGGAGCAAATACCAGGGGCTCAAGTAGAAATCAAAAGCTTTGAGAATGATGAGGGAAACAAATGTACAAAAGTGCTTGACACAATGGATGCATGTGTGGATTGTGAGAAGAGTTGTATGAGCCCCAAATAAAAAATATTTAATTAAAAACAAAACAAAACAAAAACCCTCAGTTACCTTCCCCAGTATGTTTCATTTCAAATGTCACCAGTTTAATATACATGTAGGTGAACTTCTTGTGTCTTTTACTTGAATTTCTTAATAACTAATAATGTCTAGCATTTTATATGCATATATATTACAACTACATATCTTCTTTGCAGAAGTGTGCAGGAACTGTGAATTTTTAAGTTTTGTTTTTATGATAATTTGTTATGATCTGTAAAATTTTAATTCATTTTACCATTGCTATCACTGCTATTGCAGGCATATTAATATAACAGTAGTTACCTCTATTGCCTTAAATCTTGTTTCCCTCCCAGTATCTTCCTTTGTGTTGATCACTTTGTGCTAATTGATTTTTTCTATTTTAATTTTCTGTCTGGAAACCTTGCTAAACTCATAATAACTGAGCCTTTTGAGGGAGAAATTCTATCTGAACGTCTACAAAATAAAGGCCATCCCACTTTTCCTTTATAATGTTACACCTTTTATTTACTTTCTTGGTATCTTACACTAGCTAGAACCTTTAGTGCTATGCTGAATAAGAACTGTGAAGACATTATTTCATTTTTCCCTGATCTGATAGGGAAAGCATCAGTCTGTCACATTGAAGCAGGATGTTAGCTTTTTTTTTGAGGATATTGTTTGTAGGTTGAGAAAGTTCCTTCATATTCCTAATTCATTGACAGTTGTTAGAACAAATTTTAAATTGTTCAAATGTCTTTTTGGACAATTGAGATAATCCTATGGTTTTATTTCTTTAATTTGTTAATGTAATGAACTGTATTGATTGAATTTGCATTTTATTTTAAGAGCAGTTAAAGTTTTGGAGAAAAAATAAGATAGACCACAGAGAGTTATCATAGACCACACACTCAGGTCTCCCTTATTAATGTCTTGCATGAGTACACTGCATTTTTTTATGATTAGTCAACCAATATTGTGACATTATTAGTAACTTACACTCAGTTTACAAATCTTTAGTATTTACCCATTATCCCTTTAAAGTTTTAAGATTATATCCAGAAATACATTACATGCAACTCCATGCCTCATTATGCCTCTTTTCCTCTAATAATTGTAGCTGTGTAAACTTCTCTCAACAATAGTTTCACCACTGATCTGTATGTTTGTAGCTCTGTCATGGCTTCCATGTCGCTGTGATGCTGGGAGCGATGCTACCAAAACGTCAAGTCCATCAGCAGAGAGGACACGTTTCCTTGGAGCATTCAGATGAAAAGAGGGGCGGATGAGGGACCCAGTGAAAAATTCTAGAAAAAATGAGCCATGAAAATCTTCTGAAAAGCAGAGAGACATTATCTTACAGTTCCATAAAATAAGTCCTTTAGGATGGAAGTACTCAAATGATGACTGAGGCAGAACTGCTTCCTCAAAGTGGCGCTTTTCTTAATGATTTTGATCGGGCAATCCTTTGGGAATCTTCATCGGGGTGTTTGGCCAGACTCAAAATAGAAATAAAGATTTGTGAACGAATTGCAAGGAGTTGGAAACAATTTTCCATCTACAGACAACTGGATCATAAAACTGGGCTACATACATACAATGGAGTACTACACATCCCTAAAAGGCAGTGATGGACATATGACGCACATTACCGAATGGGAAGAATTGGAGAAAATTATACTGAGCAAAGTAAGCGCAGCACAAAAGGTCAAGTACAGCATGAATCTGCTGATGTAAGCTTTTTTAAAAAATGGAGCATAGGGGAAAAGCTACTATATACATACATTCCTGGGGCGAGGTAAGGGCCAAACCCAATTCAGAGATACATAGGGCAGCCAACTAAATAGGAAGGGAAAAGAAAGAGAGAGAGGGAAAAAAAAGACATGTGGGGGAGGGAAGAAGCAGGGCACTAACCCACCCAAGAGGAGGATATTATTTATATCTCCACAGGAGAGGGCGCGAGAGAACAGCCTTCAAACCGATGCACTAAGACATGAATACAATGTGCCGGCATGTACCAGGGACCAAAAGAGAGGTCTGTGAGGCAAGCCCCAATCCCAACTCTGTGGACCCTCTCCCCACCTCTCCCAGAGAATGCACATCAGAGGACAGCACTGAAGCTACAGCTTGGAGAGAGGGTCATGTCTGATCAGAGCACACAGGAGCAAACCAAAGAGGGAAGGAGAGTGAATGGAATGCATCCTGACCCACCAAACCCTGAGGACCACAGGAAGCACAGTGCAGGAATTGTACCCAATTTGACCCCATCACACTGGGGCAAAACACTAAGGGCATGCAACAGAGCAGCAAGAGGAACAAAGCAATGAAGTCCCCAGGGAATACCAAAAATAGACTTTGGGGCCAGGGTGTGGCACCCCATCAGACTCGACAAGAAAACACTCCTAAAGGTCAACAAATGGACCTTGAACTATATATAGGCCTTTGTTGTTGTTGTCGCCAGTTTTGTTGTTGCTTTGTTTTGCTCTATCTTTTTTTTGTGTGCTCTTATTATAACCTCTGCACATCTATCTAGATAAGATAGGCAGAATAAACAATCCAGAGGAGAAAACAACAGGACCTGTGTTTCTGGGGGACACCAGAGAGGGGGAGGCAGGGGAGAGGAAGTGGGTGATAACAAACCCAGGTACAAGGGAACAACTAGTGATCTAAAATAGTTGACAATAAATATGTAGGAGGCCTGGTATGGCTTGATCAAGGGCAGTGTAATCGAGAGGAATTATTGAAACCCAAATGAAGGCCGGACATGAGAGTGGGACAAGAGGAAAGTAAAAGGAAATAGAGGAAAGCACTAGGAGAAAAAGGACATTTATAGAGGTCTAAACACAAGCATGTGCATATGTAAATATATATTTTATATAATGATAGGGAAATAGATCTATGTACATATATTTATAGTTTAAGTACTACGGTAAAAGAAAGACACGAGTCCGCTACTTAAGTACTCTCTCAATGCAAGAACACTTTGCTCTGATAACCTGGCATTCCATGATGCTCACCTTCCCGACATGATCCCTGAAGACAAAGTGGGTGTATAGAAAATGTGGTGAAGAAAGCTGATGGTTCATGGCTATAAAAAGATACAGCATCCGGGGTCTTAAAGGCTTGAAGATAAACAAGCAGCTATCTAGCTAAGAAGCAACAAAGCCCACATGGAAGAAGCACACCAGCCTGTGTGATCATGAGGTGTCGATGGCATCAGGTATCAGGCATCAAAGACCCAGAACAAGAATCATACACAATGTGAATGAGGGGGAGCACAGAGTGGAGACCCAAAGCTCATCTGTAGACAATTGGACATTCTTTTACAGAAGGGTAGCAAGGAAGCGATGAGTCAGTCAGGTTGCAGTATAGCACTAGTGAAACAAGGAACTTTCCTCCATTCCTTCAATGTTCCGCACCTACCCCTCGCCACTCTCATGACTTCAGTTATACCTTAAAAATCTGACTAGACCAGAGCATGCACACTGCTACAGATAAAAGCTCACAGCACAGGGAATCCAGGACAGATAAATCCCTCAAGACTAATAATGAGAATAGAGACACCAGGAGGGGAAGGGGAAGGTGGGGGCAGAAAGGGAGAATCAACCACAACGATCTACATATAACTCCTTCCTAGGGGGATGGACAACAGAGAAGAGGGTGAAGGGAGACAGGGGTTAGTGCAAGACATGGGGGGGGGGAGAGGAAATTTAAAAATTATCAATGGTTCATGAGGGAGGAATGGTGGAGGAGGGGGGAAATAGAGAGCTGATATTAAGGGCTCAAGTAGAAAGAAAATTATGATTGCAGCCTATGTACAAATGTGTTGGACACAATGGATGGATGGATGGATGGTGATAAGAGCTGTAAGGTCTCTCAATAAGATGATTAAAAAAAAAGATTTTTGAGCATCCATTAATAATTAGAATGTGGGATATCCAAAGTATGAATCTAGGAAATTGGAAATCATAAAAAATAAAACGCAACAAATTAAAATTGATATGTTAGACATTAATGAGCTGATTGAATCACTCTTGGCCATTTAGAATCAGAAAATCTTATTCTTTAGTATGCTGGAATGATAATTGGAGAGGAATGGTATCACTTTGATAATCAAAAAGGCTTGAAGGTAAACAAGCGACCATCTGGCTCTAAGCAATAACGCCCACATGGAAGGAGCACACCAGCCAGTGCGATCATGAGGTGTCAAAGGGATAAGTTATCAGGCATCAAAGAACAAAAATTCATATCATTGTATGCTCATCTCACTGATACGACTGCTGAAGACAAAGGGGTGTAAAAGCAAATGTGGTGAAGAAAGCTGATGGTGCCCAGCTAACAAAAGATATAGCATCTGGGCTCTTAAAGGCTTGATGGTAAACAAGCGGCCATCTAGCTCAGAAGCAACAAAGCCCACATGGAAGAAGCACACCAGCCGGTGCGATCATGAGGTGTTGAAGGGATCAGATATCAGGCATCATCAGAACAAAACACCTTACCATAGTGAATGAGGGTGGGTGTGCGGAGTGGAGACCCAAAGCCCATTTGTAGGCCACTGGAGGAGGTGAGCCAGTCAGGGTGCAATGAAGCAGTGATGAAAAATACAACTTTCCTCTAGTTCCTAAATGCTTCCCCCCTCCCGGTGCCCCCTACTGTCATGATCCGAATCCTACCTCACAAGCAAGTCTGGCTAGACCAGAGGATGTACACTGATACAGATGGGAACTGGAAACACAGGGAATCCAGGGCGATGATCCCTTCAGGATCAATGGTGTGCGTGGTGATATTGGGAGGTAGAAGGAGGGTGGGTTGGAAAGGGGGAACTGATTTCAAGGATCTATATGTGACTTCCTCCCTGGGGGGCCAGACAACAGAAAAGTGGGTGAAGGAAGACATCGGACAGGGCAAGATATGACGAAATAATAATTTATAAATGTTAAAGGGTTTTTGAAGGAAGGGGGAGCAGGGAGGGAGGGGGAAAATGAGGACCTGATGCCAGGGGCTTAAGTGGAGAGCAAATGTTTTGAGAATGATGAGGGTAATGAATGTACAAATGTGCTTAACACAATTGATGTATGTATGGCTTGTGATAAAAGTTGTATGAGCACCTAATAAAATGATTTTTAAAAAGATTATGTGGTGGTGTCCTATTTAACATTTTTACTTAATAGACTCATAAGTTTGCTCATTTAATTGTAACTTGGTTGCAAGTTTGTTTCTTTTGGATCTAGCCACTTGCTTATAAGCATAATTCAGATGTTTAGTAACTTGAAGGTTTCATATTAAATCTGAAACATTTTAAAACTAAGGCCAATCATTATGTTTTGAGATTTTTCTTTGTCAAATGCTCTTCTGATTTAAAATTGACTTTATGTGGTTTGCATTAGCTCTGCAACTAATTTCCATCAAGTCATTCAGTTACAAGTATATATTATCATGCATTAAATATTAAGTTTTGTCATCTACAAATAGCATTTTTTTTGCTGACATGCTGAAAGTCTTGCCCACAGTTTTCAACATAAAGGACTCAATAGACTTAAGAAAAGCACTGATAAATTTAAACATGAAGCCTACTAGACAAAGTCAATATTTCCCAAATTCTGTAAGGTGACTAGGTTCCCAAATTCAGACTGACCCGAAATCATCAGGAATAAGAATTAGTCACTGAATACACTAAAATATTCCTATACATTTTTATATGGGGAGATTGTGGGTGCTGAAAGGCCCTATTCTCTCGATATAAGAAACTGCCTTTTCTCTTTCTTCTTAGTAATCTAACAAATAGGTTAGATTTTATAATTCCTAGATGAGAGATTTTCTTGGTAAGTTTATAAAAATCATAACTGCTTAAAATCTGAAGTTCAATCTATGATTTTGCAATGCAGAATAACAGTAAGATTTCCTGTTAAGTCTCAAAAGGCACAATGTCATGTCCTTAATCGATGAGGGTTTCTTTGTACTTCATGTAGGTCCTGAGGTTTTACAGAGTATAGCTGTTGCTGTCCTGCTTCCATATAGACAACAGCCTCGTGTTGTTTTGTTCGTAGGTGCCAGTGAGTAGGTTACAGCTTACAGCAACCTTTGTACAATAGAATCAAACATCGCCACACGCCGCGCCATTCTCACAAGATTGTTGTGCTTGAGCCCATTATTGCAGTCTCTGTGTCAATCCACTTCCTTGATGATTTTCCTTTTTAACGTTGACCCTCTATTTTACCAAGCATGATGTCCTTTTCTCAGGACTGGTCTCTCATAATAACATGTCCAATGTGCTTGGGGAACAAAGTGTTGCCATCCTGACTTAGATGCAGTATATTCTGGGTGTACTTCTTCCCGGGCAGATCCGCTTGTTCTTCTTGTTGCCACAGTATTTCGGTATACTTTGTTAATAAGGTTGGTGATTTTCCTTGTTAACTGTTCAACTTTAATATGGTTATAAGGCAATTATATATATAAAATATACATACATACATACATACACACACCACACATATAACCCCCTAAACCCACTGCCAGTGAGTCCATTTTGACCATGACCATGTTCCCTATTTTATGAAAGAAGTCTCAAAAAAATCGTGGCTTTTGATTGGATTCCCACTCATAGCTCTCCTGTAGGACAGTGCAGAACAAAGTTTTGATCTTTACAGGTAGAGACTGCCATATCTTGGAGCATCTGGTGGAGTTGAAGGGTAGATTTTTGATTAACAGCTAAGTTCTTAACCGTGTTGACATTAGGCCTCTGTCTAGGAGGAGAGGGAGTTGAACTATTTTGTATTAACTCACATTGCTAGTAAGTGATAGTGGCAAGTGTGGAATGCAGATGTATCTCATACTGGAGTAATTTGTTTAAAAAACCACAGAAATTGTGTCCTTAAGGCATGTAGGAGGGTAAGCCAGGGAACTTGACTCTCTGAAGATACAAAAAATGTTAGTCTCAGACTCCTTTTTAGTCCACCCAAAGGCATCTTGGAAGAAAGGTTTGGTGTTCATTTACAGGAAAATCAGCCATTGAAAACCATGTTGTACATGGGTCTACTGTGACATACATGGATTAGCCTTGCATTGGAGTCTTAGGCTACTGGTTTATTGGTTTGTTTCTGGTTTAAGATAGTGATTGAATTACAGTTATTTTTTACTTTTAAAATAATTTTATTGGGGGCCCATACAGTTCTTATCACATTCCACACAGTTATTTTTTAAATGTATCCACGTATGCCTAAAAAGTTGTGCTATATGAAGGATAAAACTCTCTGGAGGTAGGCATAAACATTGTTCTTAACAGAAGGACTCCTTATAAGAATCCTCTCTCTAGACTCAGTGTTGAGTGCACATTAAACTCACTAGGGAACTTCAAAAGGTACAGGCATCTTGGTCCCATATCCAGGGATTTTATATAATTAGAATCAAGGATCACTTAGAAATGATTGAATTGGTATATGTTCTGCTGCGACTATTCTTTTAAAAATAAAAGGAATAAAAATTTGAAAAAGCATGTTTTCAATGTTGTTGTCAGGTGCCATGAAGTCTGTCCCAAGTCAGAGCGACCCGGAACACCGCAGAACAAAGAGCTGCCAGCTCCTGCGCCACCTTCAAAAGCGTTCTTATGCTTGAGCCTATCGCTGTAGCCACGGTCTCAGTCCATCTTTCTCAGGGCCTTCCTCGTCTCTGCTGCACCTCCACTTTATCATGCATGACACCCATCTCCAGAGACTGGTCACTTCTGAAAACAAATCCAACAAAATTAGGACCAATTCTTGCCATCCTTGCCTCTCTGTACTTCTTCCGCGCCAGATCTGTCTGTTCTTTTGGGAATCCAGGGTATTGTCAATACTCTTCACTAGCACCTCAATTCAAAGGCACCAAGTTTTCTTTGGTCTTCCTCATTCATGTCCAACTCTCACCTGCTTAAGTAGCAATGAAAACTGTCATTGCTTGGGTCTGGTGCAATTTAATCCTCAAAGTAACACCCCTGCTTTTCAACATTTCAAAAAAGTCTTTTGTGGCAGGTTTACCTAGTGCAATGGGTCCTTTGACCTCTTGAATGCTGCTTCCATGAGCCTTGATGGTGGAACAAAAACGATGACATTTTTTGACAGTCTCAATCTCCATTTATAAGAATGTTACCAATTGATCTGGCTGTGAGAATATTCGTTTTCTTTATATTGAGTTGAATTCCATAATAAAAGGCTGCAATCTGTGATCTTTGTCAGCAAGTGTTTCACTTTCAATAAGCAAGGTTAGTCATCACATATTGTAAGTTGTTAATAAGCCTCCTCCAATCCTGATGCTGCATTCTTCTTCATGTAATCCAGTTTCTTAGATTACTTGATCAGCATTCATATTGTGAGAAGATACACTCCGACACACACCTTTCCTGATTTTAAACCATGTGTGTTCCCTTGTTCTGCTCACACAACTGTCTCTTGATCCAGGTATAAATTCCTCATGAGCATCATCAAGTGATCTGACTTCCCATTCTTTTCAATGTTCTCCATAGTTTATTGTGATCCACAAACTTGACTGCCTTCTCATAATCAATGATAAACAGTCGACATCTTTCTGGTATTCTCTGCTTTAAGCCAAGAGCCCTCTAAGGTCAACAGTGCTACCCCTCTTTCTATGCCCTGTTCTGCATCCTGCCTGAACCTCTGACAGCTGCTTGTCAATGAACTGCGGCAACCATTGATGGAAATCCTCAGTAACATTTTAGTTGTGTGTAGTATCAATGATATTGTTCTATAATTTGAACATTCTGTTGGGTTATTTTTCTTTGGAATGATACAAATATGGATCTCTTCCAGTCAGTTGACCAAGTAGCTGTCTTCTAAATTTCTTGTCATAGATGAATCATCCAGTGATGATGCTGATAGTGCATGATCAGCTTATTAAAGATTTCACTTGGTATTCCATCAATTTCTGGAGCCTGGTTTTTGGTTATTAATGCTTTTAGTGTACTTGGACTTCTTCTTTTGTTATCATTGGTTCTTGCTCATGTACTACCTCCAGATACTGTTGATGTTGACTAGTTCTTCTTGATACAGGGACTCTGTATCAATGCTCTTTTGATGCTTCCTGCAGAATGCAATATTTTGCTCATAGGATCTTTCAAGATTGCTACTTGAGGTTTGAATTTATTCTTGAATTTTTTTCAGTTTAAGATAAGCTGAGTGTGTTCTTCATTTTTGGTTTTGTAATTCTAGAATTAGAAAAAAATTAAATGGACTTTATATAAAACTTCTTAGAGTTGTTAATATTTAAATGGGATGATATAAACAAAACTTCAAAATGCTCTTAGTAATAATCTTTTGGCATGCTTATATCACAAAATCACAGTGATGTGTGCACCATTATTATGTTTGCTTTATAGAGGAGAAAAGAGATTTATTATTTAGTAATTTTCCCAATGTCACAAAGAGAATAAGTGATAGTTGGGTAGTGGGTAATCTATTGGACTGTAAATTACAAGGTCAGCAGTTTAAAACCAGTAGTTTCTCAATGGGAGAAAGATGAGGCTTTATGTTCCTCTAAATAGTTACAGCCTCAGAAACATACAGGGCATTCCCCCCTGTCGGACAGGGTGGCTATCAGCTCAAATGGAATTGGTGGCAATGAGCTTGGGTCGGATCTTTGGAGGATTCCAGAGCTGCTTTTCTAACACTTGAGTTTATGGTTCAACAAAACTCTTTGCTACTTATTTTTTTTAATTTACTTTCAATAAAAGTATATATTTTAGCCCATAAGCTTCTTTTTTCTTTTCTTTTTTTATTAAATGGAATTTGTGGTAGTTACATAATCTGGTGTCAATTTGGGACTTGAGAGGATTAAGAGTGAAGGGGTGGAGTCTAGTCTGTCAATCAAAGATAGCCAATGAGACGTCTGTGTGGGCATGGCCTTCTCCTGAGAATTCTAGGATGCGCTGTATTTTTCTCTTTGAGGACAGGAGGCACTTCTCTCTCTCTCTGCTCACTTCCTGCAAGACATCTCTGAGGAGAAGCCATATGTACCTACTCTGATGCAGCCCTTGGAACTGGAGAAGCCACATGAGACCCCTGCCAGTGCTGAGATGCTTACAATGCCACTGGATCCAAAGACTTTCTACTCAATGGCCTGTGATCATCGGCATTTAGCATCATTGCATGTGTTTCATGAGTCTGAAGAAGACTTTGTGGATTGGTATCAGACTTGTGGCCTAATATCGGACTTATGGGCTCAGACAGGACTGTGTTGGGATGCTTTCTTAATGTACAGTTACCCTTTAAATAAAATTCTCTCTTATACACATATGAGTCTCTATGAATTTGTTTCTGTATTCTACCCAGACTAACACAGAAATTGCGGTTTAGTAATTATTATACTTCCACAGAGGGGAAAAACACGTGTAAAAACATATATCATGGTTTTACTGGGGTCATCATTTTAAGAGAAAGTAATAAAATGAGATTATCAGTTATTGTTCAGACATGCACAGGGGGACTTCCAAAGTTTTCAGGAAAAACAAATCCATTATCTTTAATTCCATTATTCCATGAATTTATTTATGTCCCCCACCCCTACACACACACCCCTTGTCATTGAATTAGTTTGCTTTATGGTTCTAGTTAGTATGTAGAAATGCTTCTATTCATGCCTTATCAACTACCTATTATCTGGCAATTCCCATTCATGACAATAGTAATAAAAATAAAAACTTCCACCTGCTTTCTGCCCCCTGCAATAGCGATGTACTTCTGGGACTTATGAAACATCAAAGTACAATGTATGAGTACCATTGGCTGTGATCATTAATGTTATTTGTTAATGTGGTAGGCTATGAGTCTCAGTGCTTTGGAAGATATGCAATTACTTAATTTAGCTGTTAAATAATGATATAATTTGATGTTATGTCATGATATGGTGATCTTACATTTCTGCATATCATCAAATTCTGAATAATAAGCTAGTCTTTGGAACCTGTGTCTGTAAGTGAGGAGTGTGTGTTCACAAACAGAGTGTGTCAAACCAAATTTATTTAGTCTCCAGTTTTTGTTTTAACTTTTTAATAAGTAAATGTACTACTCACCGATAAAAACGATGGGGTAGGTAGAAGAGAATTACCAGTTCTCATAGATCCAGACTTTCTCGAGCAATGCAGATGGTTGAAACTATAAAACAATTAATCTGTGACAATCTTTAATTCTTAAGCAAAAGTATTCCTTAAACTCTTTCTGAAGCCAAACAGTTGCTTAGGTTAAGTAGTAATAAGAGTTGGCCGTTGGCATTGTGCTCTGTGAAGAACTACCTAAATGGACTTAAATGACAGCAGCCACTCAAAGATTCCATAGGACCTCTAGATGGCAGCTGATCTCTGGCAGTGTGGTAGAAGCAGCTCAGATAAGAAGGGTGAGGGTTGTTGAATGAGTTAAAGAATGAAATAAATGTCACCGAATTTCACACATGAAAGCTGTCAACTGGTGCATGGTCTTCCATGTATGTTCTAATTGGACTTTAAATAACAACCACACACACACAAATACCTCAGCAAAACACTAGTTTCAAAGATTGAAAGTAGTATTTGATTTTTTTGGTTATTTAAACTATATTGTGTATATACATACACCGACATAAATAGTGTACTATCTGGAATGCATTTTTAAAGATGCATGAACTTGTATGATTCTTTCATTCAATTTTCTAGACTTTTAGAAGAATATAATATCAAAATCATAATAGTGATTGACATTTTAATGCATGTATTTTACAAAACTAAACCTGAAGAACTGGATATTTTGAGTGAACATGAGTCTTAAGTAAACCGATGTCATGCCATTTCACTAGAGAGTTAACGTGTAGAATACTGGAAGGTGAAGTCTGATAACTCAAAGGTGTTACATAGGCATATCAACAACTGAGGACTCTCTTATCTCTGGAAGATAAAAGTCACAGGTTTGAAAAGAGTAAACCACTCACTGACAAAAGGCACTGATGACTTCTCTTTTTCTTTTATGTATTTAAGGAAGAAAATATGAATGTGTTCATTGAAATATTTGTAAAGACATTAATTTGCCCTAAAAAAGTTATATGTTTGTCTGACATCAATTTGTCAATGTATGGGATTAAAGCCTGGTTTGTTTTAAATCTAGAGAATACAATTTTAGTCATGACTGGGGTTCATTTCTGAGATCAAATTATTGATCAGCCTCATCACACACTTGGAGGCATTTTGGTTCAGTCTAAGTTTCTATCTTCTTGTAGAAGGTGACAGGGGTAGATGACGTAGACTAACAATATGCCTGGCAATCAAGTGGCAGGAAGTGTCCGGAAAGTTGTGAGAACATTATAGCACACCTGTTCATGAGCTTCCTTTTCCAACAGCTAAGCAACCTCTGCAGCATTGGAGTTCTTAGGATATGATTCTCTTCTTGCTATTCTTGATGAATACTTGATGTGTATCAACTGACAATGAGGGCAGGTCCCTTATTTTTCCCATATTTGGATTGAACATGAAGTATCCAAAAGCAAACTGAGCCAGGAGCAGTACCACAATTCCCAACGTGTGTGCCTATGATATCAAAGCAATAAGACGTGGGAATGGTCAAAAACCTCAGTACACAGGTTATTGTTGATATCTTGGTTAACCTTAGGGGTTTTCATGCTCAGAAAAAAATCTGTATGGACTTGTAGGGGAATCTAGAGTTATCTTATTCCTCACAATAACAGCCAAGAAAATCCTATGGAGTATTTGTACTCTAATACCTGAGTCTGTAAAGTCACAAACCAGCAACAAAGCAAAATTAGCAACAAAAAGTAATGCATCTTTTCTCTGAGTTTATTTTGAACTACAAAACAATCAGACAAATGAATCAATGAAACGATTTCCATCAGATAAATAAAACTGTATGGGAACATTTTGTGTTCCTCCTTCCCCCCTGCTTTCGTCCTGCCTTCTCTCCCTTTCTCCCTTTCTTCCCTTATTCTCTTTAACATGGTTTGGCCACGAAGACAGAACAATTTATAAAATGTAAGGACTTAATTCATGCTCTGAGTACAGTTTGCGAATTTGGGCTGAGGGAGCTGTAAATTGGGTCGACATGAGGTGCAAATGCACAAATGTTCATGCAGCAGTTGCTCCTGTCCTCGGGTCCGATATGGAAGCGTTCCTGTCGGTTTAGATACATTATGATGCTCCGAATAGCAGTGTTCAAGGATGTCCTGGACAGTACGCATCTCAGCCTTAATGATGAAAAATTATATACTTACATGCTCTACATATAATTTCTGTTTAATTTGCCAGAACTAAGACATCATTTTAAATACAAGTACAGGGATTTATTTTCAGTATTTCCATCAAAGCTTAATTACCTTGTTTGTATATAACTGTGTATTGGTAATAGCATCATTTTTGTCACTTATTTAATTTTTTTTGACATGGTTAGCACCCTTTGCACATTAAACACACACAGATACACAAGCACATATCCACTGACAAGCACAGAGATAATACTTAATTCATTATTTTTTCATTTGTTTGAATAAGCTTATTCAAAGTGTATATATATGTTAAGATTAAAGACTTTGAAAACATTCTTTATGAGTAGTGTCTTTCTCTGTAATTAGTTTTCTCTTTATTGCTTTAGATTACCCATCCATAACTCTTTTATATTATGAAAACGAACTAGGTAATTAGGTCCAGAACTAGTGGCTTACATTACTATAAATATTTTTCTTATTCTGAATTCACAGTGGTTGTTTTAGTTCATATTTGTACAATTGTAGGATGAGCAGTTCTTATTAGCCTACACACCTGGAGAGGATGAAGCTGTCTGTCTTTTTCCATCCCCCATCATGGCTGAAAGCAAACGTCTGCTCAAGATCCACCCAAAGCCACGAAGAAAGCACTTCTGGCTAATATTATCTGATCTCAAATTATTATACAGGTAAGCTCTACAGTCATGATATTGTGAAATTATGTAATAGCTGAGTACTACTGAAACAGTACCATAGTAGGGGGGTGATGAATAACTAGGCTCTAACTTACTTCTGGATCAATGGTTGCTATTGTTCTTTTCTTGAATCTGAACATCTGGATCAATGGTTGTTCTTTTCTCAAATCTGAACCTATCCATACATACTTCTCCTACGTCATTGATAGCACATATGAACCATTAATATGATGCGTCCGGTCACATTCCCACAAGCCTACCACTACATTCAGTCAGCAATTCATATGGCAGAGAAATGAGAAGAAGGGATTTTTCACAGGGATAATGCTGTAGACACTTTTGCACATAGGCTTTAAAATTCGACTGCTTGGTAGGCTTTAGTTTTATAATTTGCAAAACAGAAGCAATGAAAATAATACCATAGGTTTCCAAATGCTTAGAAAGCTTTCTTCTAGGGAGTTTCAGTGGCTGATTGTTGGGAAATTGCCATGTGGGCAATTCTTGCAATCAGAAGTGCCTGTCCACAGCCATGCCTACAGAGGCTCTCACTCCAGGCCCCAGCCTTCCAGTCACATGGTCTCTTGAGCTCTCCCCTGCGTGAATAATATTATCATTTTTTAGCTCTGCGGATAAAGATCAAAAGGGCATGTTACACCCCCAAAAATCTCAGGCTGAAGGTATTTGCCAATATTTTCAAAGGGCAGCAAATAGCTCTCATGATTGAGTGCTTCCTGCCCAAAGGCACTGAGCTGTACTTGTTTGGTGGGTTGAGAAGCTGCCCCTCTGTTTTGTGCTCCGGCCATTGGTTCCACTGCTTCCCTGTCACACATCCGGTTCACACTCTGCACGTCTGCATTCAGGAAGCTCAGCAGTGACATGCTCCACTCCTGGTTCTTCTTGTCTGATAGCAGTGAGAGCCCTTGTTTCTGTTTCTGAGATGGCTCATTTCAAACTTATTAAGATGGCAAAACTGACCCATCCCTCAACAGAGTCCCATCCATCTGTGCACGGTCCCATACGACCTTTTGGTGCCAGTTACAAAGGCTGTAGCTTAAGAGTTGTACCAAATTAATTCCTGCCCTGCAAATGTGTCGGAGAGAATTGTGGAGTCTGTGAAATTGGAGACAAGAGACTCTGCCCACAGGAGGAGACAACTACTTGCCTCCAATTGATTATAGCAGTGAATATTTTTTATTGAAATGTTCCTAATTGCCTACGTTGCCACCTATCTTTTTAAAAAGTAATATTTTTTTAGTTAGATAAATACACCATGTGGTTTCCTTCAGCACATGTGCACTGTGTTTTCACCTGCTCCAGCGCAGCTTCCGATTTGACATATGAATCCTTCCATAGCACCCCTGATGAGAGGTCACGATGTGCATGCCTATAACACTTATAGATGATATACTCCTTAAATACATGCTGTGGTAGATATATAATCATTTGTCAATTTGAGGATTAAGAGAGTAGGGGTGGAGTCTAGCCTGTCAATCAGATCATAGTCAGTGAGGCTTCTGTGTGGGCATGGCCCTCTCCTGAGAATTCTGGGAAGTCCAGTATTTCTTCCTTGGAGGTGGGAGACTCTCTGCTCACTCCTTGAGAGACATAGCAGCTGACAAGACACATGGACTCACCCTGATGCAGCCTTGTGTGCAGAGAACCATGCAGAGACCCCTGCCAGTGCTGAGATGTTTCCAAAGCCACTGGATACAAAGACTTTCCACCCACTGGCCTGCGATCTTCTAAATGTGGTATCATTACATGTGTTTAATGAGTCTGAAGAGGACTTTATGGATTGGTGTCAGATATATGTGCTAATACTGAACTTATGACTCTAGACTGGACTGGGTTGGGATGTTTTCTCAATGTTCAATTGCTCTTGTATATAAATCTCTTTCTTATACACATATGTGTGTCCATGGATTTGTTTCTCTAGTCTACCCAGACTAACATACATCGTCAGTTATGTCCATGTTTGGACAGCTGTGAAAGTTACTTTATAGGTTCTGCTAAAAAAATAATATTTGACTCTTAAAAATCACAATTAGAAATATAATCACACTATTTTATATGTGGAGTAAAAGTCTTATATCCCCTAATAATACTTAACTATTTTCTTATTGCAATGATTTCATTAAACATTTTAGAGTTTCTTTATATTTCTAGTTGAAACTACTAAATGTGATAGAAGTCCTCTGGATGTTCACAAATGTTCTGGACAGAGATAAAGCCTGTAGTCTTTTTTTTTTTTTTTTAAATTCTGTAGTCTTAGTATGCTTCAACAACAGTGTCCTAAGGCTCTCTTATTGTTTCACTGTAGCACATTTACAACTATTGCTCTCTGGGATGGGTGTACTAACAAATGAAATACCACATTCTTACAATCTTTTCCATTTTCTTCCAATTTATGCTATACTTAGCTTAAAAATAAGTTAGCCTCGGATTTCTACAATCCAAGCTATAGGCTGAATTGTTCTTCCCAAAAGCTAGACAGAACTCTTCCTCCTGCACCGAATGTCAACTTGTTTGGATAAATCAGATTTTCTAAAAAGTTAATAGTTAGGTTAAAGGAGGCATTTTACAAAAGCAAAGGGCAAATACAGAAAGAGACTCACACACTGGGGGAGGTCAGCATGTAAGAATCTATAAACAAACCAAGGAATCACAAAAAGTACTCAAGGCTGACAGAAGCCGGGTTTAAAAAGAGGAGGGTGGTTTCGCATAGAGATGGAAAAAGAGAGGGAGGTGGGGGCGAGCATCGCTCCATCGATGCCGAATTAATGTTTATAGTCATGAGAAAATAAGTATCTTTTATTAATTCTTTCAAGCCACCCTCTTTTTGTGTGCAATTTTGTGATGGCAGATCTAGAAAAGGACAACATCTCGTCCTTGATTTTTCAAACCTTAAGTTCAAAAGTAGAAGATTTTACAAAAGTCTAGATGTTGTTTGTGCCACTGTTTGTATGTCTACATTATCTTAATATTTCATTGCTTTCATTTCTTTCTTTCTGTGTTCTTAGTCAAGATTATTTTGGCATTGTCCTCTAAAATATAAAAAGTGGTTTAATAGTAACTATTGTAGGAACTACATTGACAAATTATTATTTAAAGACAGTGAGATATGATCAATATTTATCATAAGAAGAAACATGAAGTTGCTCAAGTTCTCCTCCTGTCAATCTGCTTGTATAGAAGTTTCTTTTTGAGGAAGGGTTTCATGATCAACTTGAGAATTTTCTAATGGATTTTTAATTTTAATTATTTTATATTGTCCCCTTTCATTCTGTATGCTTTTCATTTGAGTAAAATAGTCTACTGGCAGAGCAGTCCCAAGAAAAGGACATCATGCTTGGTAGAGAGGCCGCTAAAAAGAGGGAGATATCTCCACGAGATGGATTGATACAATGTCCATCACAATGGGCTCAGAAATATCAACTGAGAGGATGGTGTCAGAATAGGCGGTGTTTGTGTTGTACGTAGGATCACTATGAGCTGGAACTGACTAGCGGGCTGACGCCTAAGACTGAAGTACTGAGGTCACTTCGGAAAACCACACGCATTCAAAGCAGCGCATTTAGCTGCTGTGTGTGTGTGGGACCAAACATCTTGTAGTGGAGAGTGTTGTTTTAAAGCCCCAATGTTCTGTATACTTGTCATAACTTCCAAACGATTGAGCCGGGCTTTATTATTGTTCGGTGCCATCGAGTTGGTTCCAGCCCATAGCAACCTTCTGCACAACCGAATGCAACACTGCCCAGTCCCGCGCCATCCTCCAGATTGTTTCTATGCTCAAATCCACTGTTGCAGTCATGGAGCCATTCCATCTCCTTGAGGGCCCTCCTTATGCACTCCCTCCTTTTCTTTAACCTTTCAATTACCTTCCATTTCTGCACATGCAGCTTTTAAATCATTGAAAAGGTTTCAAGCCACCTCTTTTCCTAAGGTAAGGCTAAATAAGGTTTACCTACAACTCTTCTTGCGGCGCTACAACATCTTAAAGTCACAGCAAAATATCTCGTTTGGAACCCAGGGACTACCTGCACACGTCTCTGAGAATAGTTCTACACTTTACTTTTCAGTTTACTAATCAATCATTAGCTGAAACACCATGACCTTGCCAAAAACATAAGGATTCATATTATTAATTGGCAGGTGGTGAGGTAATGTTCTTCTGGGTGAGTCATATATTGTGGCATTTTCCCCTCCCCTTACCACATCTTTCCAATGTCTGAAGGGAGGGTCCTATGATGTCATCATGGGCATTCAGTTTCAGCCACAAATTGGAGAGCCATTTATCATCTATCTTCACATGAGTCTTGTTGCACATATAATTTTCAAACTACCATGTAGTATGTGAACGGGTTGTCTGAGTCATTGTTGAGTCATTGTTGTCTGAGTCATTGTTGAGGGCTAGTTATGAATTCGATTATGAGAGAGGGGCAGGTAAGAAACATGAATGTGAACTTACCACTACACCCACTAGTTTTCTAGGTGCCTGAATTTATAAGAAGAAAGGAGAGATGAAGTGCTTTCTGCAATCATCAAACACATATATGTGGTGGTAATCTCTTTTTTCCTTTCCAGTCTAAAGGAAATCCAATATTTAATGAACTAATTCCAGAACTTCCTAATGGTATTAATTTTTCCCTGTACTAAGTTTTCATTTGAACTATGTTCTACTCCAGCTCCTTGGGACCTCCATATATTTTTAGTTGGTTGGAATCCAAAATATTGATCTCCTCTGCTATGCAAAATTAATTATTTCTCTGAGACTTTTCAATAATGAAAATAGTGTAAAGCAAAGAAACAATTATTATACATTCTTAGTGTTCTCAGAGCACCTCCAACCCCCACAAAAAAACTAGCAAACTATACCAAATAATGTGCAAAACATAAAATAACACAAATATATTGTAAAAGCAAGATCTAAGTGTATACCATATATGAGGTCAACACGATGTATATACAGTGTATTTGGGGGGAAGGGGTTGGTCAAATATGTTCAGGGTAAATGCTACCTGTTTAAAAACAGCTCACTACAAAACAAATACTCAACACTTTTCACCATTTTTCCCCCCATAAAAGCTAAAATCCTATTCATTGTCTTTCAGTTATCTTAAATAGATACTAATGTAGGTTTTCTATAAAGTGGCATGACACCTAGAGTGAACTTTCAAAAAGCAGGGGACACCTTTATTCCAGCTCCTTTTCTACCACAGTCTACTTGCCAACACACAGTTGACATGGTTGCATTCTGTGTCAACTTGGGTTTGGCCAGGCTTCTCAGTGCTTTGGCCATCAGAGTTTGCAGTCTCCCACGAAGGGAGCTAGGAAGTGTAATGATGATGCCATTGGGCGGCAATCTGCATGAGTGACAATTCAAAACCACCAGCAGCTCTGAGGGAGAAAGAGAAAGGCTGAGCTTTCTACTCCTGTTACTGAACGTTCTAAACAGTTCTAGTCTCAGAAACCCCCAGGGAGTCACTCTGAGTCAGCATTGACTCCATGGTAGTGAGAGAGAGAACCTCCTATGCAGGAGGAGCTATGGTGGTGTAGTACATAGAGTTGAGCTTCAGTCTGCAAGGTCAGCAGTTTAAAACTACTAGCCTATCCACAGGGGAAAGAAGAGCTTTCTATTTCTGTATCCAGTTACAGTCTTGGAAACACACAGGAGCAGTTCTATCCTGTCATATACGTTCCCTGCTAATGGGTTGGAATTAACTCGATGGTGGTGAGTTTGATTTGGTTTCAATCCACCATGATGTGACTTAACACAGTAAAATCAACCTTACGAAGGGGTATGCCCCCTCCCCTGAAAAAATAATGATTTCCACCCCAAAGCTATGTATTTTATTTATTTTTTTACAAAACCAACGTATCACCTTCAAAAGTACTCCCCATTATGCTTAATACATTTGTCAAATCTGTGATTCCATTCTTGGAAACAATTTTCAAATTCATCTGTTGGGTTGACTGGCAGCACCCCTTCATTTATTTTTCTTCACCTCTTCTGTTTCATCAGATCACTGTCCTATCATGTCCTTCTTCATTCACAAAAACAAAAAGAAGTCGATCAGAGCAAGGTCAGGTGAGTAAGATGCCTGGTGCAAGAAAGGCATGCTGTTTTTGCTAAAAACTGGCTCACTGAGATGGCTGCTTGAGCAGGCACATTTTCATGGTGGCAAAACCAGTCCTCTCTCTGTCACAAGTCAGGCCTTTTTGTTACACACTGTTACACTATCTTTTTCAGAACCTCTAAATAGAAATATTGATTAACAGCCGACCTCATGGAATGAACTCCAAATGTAGTACCAGTGGACATTTTTGTCCGTTTGGGAAGTTGACGGAAATCCAGAACAAGGTTTGTTATCAATCAGCATTTTACCTTTCTTGAAAGGAGAAAACCACTCTTACACTTGAGTTTTTTTCCATAGTGCTGTCCTTGTAAGCTGTATTCAGCATCACAACAGTTTCTGCAGCATTTTTCTGAGCAGGAAACAAAATTGCAAAGCTATTACATTGGCTATCACAAAAAATGAGGTTCAAGTGAAGCTGCTTTTATGAAAAACCTCACTGTGACTAGAAAGAACCTTCGGGGCAATGCCACAGGGTGCACTCACTCAGAGCAGGCAACGCAGTGCGCCCCTAGCGGGGAGAAATGTGTACTACAAAAGCTCCACCCTGCCCAGCGCAGTTCTGGTTTGGGGGGTACCCCATGGAGGATTGCACCTCCTATAAGCAACCAAACTGTTGTAAGTTTAGGATAAAGTGCATTTGAAGGAAAGTTTCCACAGGGTATGGAAAACATCTTTTCTTCTTATTGGTCTGGATCTTGCATCTGGACCCTTGTTCTCCAGTTCTCTGGATCTGAACCAATGGTCCACCAAATTGCCTGCTGACACCGAAACATCAGAGCCTGGCATCTGAACTGCTGACGTTGGATTCAACTGTCTCTGTATTGACCAACTGTGGTCTTCCTTCTTCCCCTTTCATCAGTACTGGCAGCTACATGTATCAGAAAAGGCCCCCAGTTTAACATTTGTCCCACGGACTTAAACTGGACTGGACTTACCCATTTCTACATGGTCAGAGCCACTTTCATGATATAAATTTCATTCTCACTATATAAGCATCACTGGTCTTACTTCTCTAGAGAATCCAGCCTAACACCAAAACTCTGAGTCAATACTACTGTGTCCTTCACATTGTCTTACTTCTTTTCCACCTACCAAATATCTCAGTAAGAAATTTTTAATTTTGTTAACTGGCTTTATTCAAATGTGTGATTGGGAGGGGGTTGGTTCATTTATATTGTGCATTTCCTTATTACCCTCACCCACTGGCTCCAACGTGGTTTATTGCTTTCAAGGTCCTAAACCATTAGAGCGTTTGTTTGTTTTTTGTCATTAGGATCTAAGTTTATTTTATTTTTTTCTGTTCATGGTTTATTTTATTTAATTTTTTTACATTTTATTAGGGGTTCATACAACTCTTACCACAATCCACACATATACATACATCAATTGTATAAAGCACATCCATACATTCTTTGCCCTAATCACTCTCAAAGCATTTGCTCTCCACTTAAGCTCTCCACATCAGGTCCTCTTTTTTTTCCCTCCCTCCCTGCTCCCCCCTCCCTAATAAGCCCTTGATAATTTATAGATTGTTATTTTGTCATACCTTGCCCTATCCGGAGTCTCCCTTCCCCCCCTTCTCTACCGTCCCTCTCCCAGGGAGGAGGTCAAATGTGGATCCTTGTAAACAGTTCCCCCTTTCCAACCCACTCACCCTACACTCTCCCAGCATCGCCCCTCACCCCCCTGGTCCTGAAGGTATCATCCACCCTGGGTTCCCTGTGCCTCCAGCCCCCATATGCACCAGTGTACAATCTGCCCTATCCAGTCCTGCAAGGTAGAATTCGGATCATGGTAGTTGCGGGGAGGAAGCTCCAGGATCTGGGGGAAAGTTGTGTTCTTCATCAGTACTACATCACACCCTGACTGACCCATCTCCTCTCCTAAACCCCTCTATGAGGGGGTCTCCAGTGGCCGACAAATGGGCTTTGGGTTTCCACTCTGCACTTCCCCATTCATTCACTATGGTATATATATATATATATATATATATATATATATATATATATATATATATACCATAGTGAATGAATATATATATATACACACACACACATACACATATATACATACATGCATATATACATACACACACATATATATATTCTTTTTTTTTTTTGCATGATGTCTTATACCTGGTCCCTTTGGCACCTCTTGATCGCACCGGCTGGTGTGCTTCTTCCATGTGGGCTTTTTTGCTTCTGAGCTAGATGGTTGCCTGTTCACCTTCAAGCCTTTAAGACCCCAGACACTATCTCTTTCGATAGCCGGGCACCATCAGCTTTCTTCGCCACATTTGCTTATGTACCCGTTTGTCTTCGGCGATCGTATCATGGAGATGTGCAGCCAATGATATGATTTTTTGTTCTTTGATGCCTGCTAACTGATCCCTTCGGGACCACACGATCACACAGGCTGGTGTGTTCTTCCATGTGGGCTTTGTTGCTTCTGAGCTAGATGGCCGCTTGTTTATCTTCAAGCCTTTAAGACCCCAGTCACTATCTCTTTTGATAGCCGGGCACCATCAGCTTTCTTCACATTTACTTGTTCACCCACTTTGGCTTCAGCAATTGTGTCGGGAGAGTGAGCATCATAGAGTGAAAATTTAATAAAAGAAAGTATTCATGCATTGAGGGAGTGCTTGAGTAGAGGCCCAAGGTCCTTCTGCCACCTTAATACTAAACCTATAAATATAGACACATAGATCTATTTCCCCATCCTCATATATATATTTGCATGTACATGTTTTTTTTCTAGATCTCCATAAATGCCCCTTGAGCATTTCTTAAAGTAGTCTTATTTCTCTTAATGTATTAAAGCTGGTTCTAAGGCATATTTTCTGTCTATGTTCTTGATTAAGTTATAAGAGTCTTTAACAACTCTGATAAGTCTTTGTTTTGATACAACTCTAATTTCTACAACAAAGACCAAATTCGTTCAACAATGGAAACAAATGAATACTCTTTACATGCTTGCCCTAGCCTTCTGCACATCCACTTATATCCCATAGTTCTCTCCCTAAGCTAAACTCTTTAGTTACCTTCTTTTCTCTCTATTTTTTAATATAAGGTTCTAGCACAGTGCTTCGGTCCTATTTTTATTATTGATGTGTATGTCACTTCCCTGTCTGTTAGAGACATGCTTCCTTGGAGACTATATGCTCTTATGTATAGTGCTCAGCACAGTGCTGGTGCATGGCTGACACTTTGGATTTCAGGGTCATAGAGTCTAATAGAACCCGTGGACCTGCTATTTGATATCCATAAGTCTTTGTTTCCTAACTTGAAACACTGAAAGGAAATTAATTAAAGATGTTTTCATTATCTATTATTGCGTAACAAGCTTTTATACAACTGGCAACTTGTAACAACACAATTCTATCATCTTATTATGTTCACTGGTAGCAAGTCTGGACAACGTTAACTATATTCTCTGCTCAGGAGATAACCTAGTAGCAGCTAGAGTGAAAATCTAGTCTGAGACCAACAAGCAGACTTAGTAGAATTCAGCTTCCTATAGCTTTAGGGCTGAGTACTCTTGTTTGCTGTTAAGCAGGGGCTCTTCTTAGTTCCTAGAAACCTGCCACCATATCATGCTACATGGACAAGTTTGTATCAACTCAGGCAAGTAATAACAATAGCAGCAATGTCATTCTTGATCTTAAAGCTGCCATTTTTATTGCTACATAATTCACATACATTCAGCTCAATAGTTCAGTCATATTAAAAGAATTGTGCAGCCACAACTACAATCAATTTTAAGACATTTTCTCACTTCTTGTATTCTTATTACCTCTCCATTTCCCCAACCTCCCTGGTCATGCCCCTAGGAGACAATTAATCCAGTTACTGTCTCTATAGACCGACCCATTTCATAGAGAGAAACACATACAGGACCAAAGCAAGCTTGATTCCTTGCTCTTCTGCTTTTGTAGTGAGCCATTTCCCCAAACTTAGCAATCTTATTCAAGCCAGGTTCCCGAATTCTAGGGCTCTTCAGTGAAAGGATCAAAAGATAAAGAACTGATTTTTGAATTTTGTCATTTATGTGTTGGCATAATTTGATCTGTTTCCTTAAAAGCAATAAATGTATCCATACTGTTAAAATTTGAGTAAAGTCATTTTTTATTATATGTTTTAATGAAAAAATGGTTACATTTTACAAAATAATGTCTACAAGTTTATGACAGTTAAGCATCATTTGACTAACTGATATTTGGAAATCTGACTATTTCTGGACAATTTCTAGCAGAGAGGAATAACGCCAATTGGAAGATGGAAGGACCAGGAGCAAGGCAGACACAGTCCTACACTGCCAGGTATGACTCAAATGACTCCTCTGTCCATTTGTGGTTAAATGGTTCCCTTGAATTGTTCTTGCTCAAAAATTAAGGCAAATGCATGTGATTTGTGTTTCTCATTTCTACTTGTAGAGAAAACGTGAA
Source organism: Tenrec ecaudatus (assembly GCF_050624435.1). Classification (NCBI taxonomy): domain Eukaryota; kingdom Metazoa; phylum Chordata; class Mammalia; order Afrosoricida; family Tenrecidae; genus Tenrec; species Tenrec ecaudatus. The sequence goes on from NC_134545.1 coordinate 68,671,276, forward strand.
AAATGTCTGAGTTTTGAACTAAAAATACTATTTTTCCTCATTTGTTATATCCGGGCAGCTGCAGGTCACAATTGAGTGCATGGCAGGCACCTTTGGGGCCCCTGATGCATTTTATTGATAAATTGTTCCTTTCAAAACAACTACTGTTATTTTATGTTCCAAACAGCAAGTGTTGAATCTACCAAGAGGCCTCCAGTGGTCTCATCAATCACACTCTGTGCTTGACAGTCTTCAGAGGAAAATTCCCAAAGAGAAAACAGGTATCTGCCATGCAATTTTTCATCACATGCACTCAGTAACTTACACTTTTCATAGTTGGTATTATAAGTGACATGCTGAGCTTAAGCTAATGAATTTTCCATTCCAAATTGCACATCTAACTCCCTCATCCCCCCCAGCCTTTGTATTAAGCACTGAGCAGGTGGTGTTTTCTGATCATTTATGTTCAGTTCATCTTCTGGTGTGAGCAAGAAGGATCAGAGATCTGTCCTGTCTTTGGTGGTAAATGATGATGAATAGAGAGTGTCATAGATTCTTTGATCAATGCAACATTTAATTGGGGACCTATGGAAACAGAAGTGAGGGAGGTGAGGCTGCCCTGTCCTCTGTCACAGAGAAGTAATTCAATATCATTTAGAGATGTTTGGTGCTGTGTTTGTCACTATTGAAAAATGATAAATTACTACATAGAAATGGTAGTAGAAATGGCATGACATTGTCACTTGTTGGCAAAACCAAGTTTATCTGCTGAAATTTAGAAACCCCATCTCCACGAGGGGCCTAGATTTTTGTCCCAGGTAATTTAAAAAAGGAGTGCCGATAGTGTAGTAATGAACGGCTTGGCTTCTAACCTACTAGTTGGTGGCTCATACCTACTAGCCAATGTAGAAGGAAGATGTCGCAATCTGCTTGTGTACAATTTACAGCCATAGAAACCTTACAGGGCAGTTCTCCTCTGTCTTCCACGGTCCCTATGAGTTGGAATAACTCAACAGCGATGGATTGGTTTGTTGGATAGGCACTTGCAGAGTATCATGGGGTCATCATTATAATAAAACACAATCCTTAAAATTAATTTTTAAGATTTGTTCATCACCCTCACAATATTTTAAGACCCTCAATGGCCATATTATTCTATCATAACTATTTTGCTTTTCCAACACCCTGGCTACTACTGAACAAAGTCCTGGTGTGTCAGTGATTTAAGGAAGCTTTGCTTCTAACAAAGGTTGGGAGTTTGAATCCATCAATCACTTCTTGTGAGAATGATGTGGCAGTCTGATTCCAAAGTTTCACCACCTAGGAAATGCTATGTGGTAGTTGTATTTTGTCTTATAGGGACACTGAATTGGAGTCAATTTAGTAGCTCTGTGATTTTCAGTTTGTTTATTATTTAACAGCTAAAACGTGGTCAGCAAATATGTATTTAATATAGCACATGATCAAGTATAAACACAAAACCATTTTTCATGTTTTAGAGGCAAATTTGAAAGCTACCATGTTCTTTGGCTATAATATACTCAATCATTGAAGTAATTTTGAATGTGTTTTTTTATATCACACAGGTACATACATTGTATTCTACTTCAACAATATTTTATAGACATTAAATTAGGAAGGTACAGCTGAATACTGTATTAGGTTGGGTTCTCTAAAGAATCAAAACCAGTGACACTTGTATATGCATGAATATAGAGATTTATATGAAGAAATGGCTCACACAATTATAGAAGTGGTTAAGCCCAGTCCTGTTCAAATCCATGGGTTAGCTATAAGCTGGAGGATTCTCCAGACTCTTGTAGCTGCAGGGGCTGATAAAGAGGAAGCAAGATCATGAAGCAAGAAGACCACAGGCTGGTGGAGACAAAGCTCAGTGAATACTCGGTTGGCAGTTCGCTGATGGATTCTGTGAAGGGCATGTAGTGTAACAGGAAGTCAATGAAATAGATAGATGTAGGATCCAGATCCAGCAAAGGGAGTGGTTAGCTTTAGCACAGTGTCAGTCTATTCTAAGAGTAGGCCATACCCCAAATGAAACCTCCCTCCATCATATCACGATTGTCACCAGATATTCTTCCCCAAACTGCTTGGCTGCTTCACAGATCTCATGTGAGTTCATATCATGGGAGAATCCTAGCCTACCAAAGTTGACATAAAACCTAGCTCTACCACATTCTGTTGAAATAATTCCTACAAGTAGCGATTTCCGTATTCCCTAAAGCTGCACGGTTAGAAAACGACAGGCAATTTTCTCTTTGGGAATGTAGCCATCTTACCCTTCTGAGCTCTTAAATATTTTTGAGGCAAGATTCATATTTTGCAGCATAAATGTGAGACTAAGCTCATAACCGGGTGAATGATGGAAATGAAGTATTAGGGAAATTAGATGTCAAATAGAAAATCATATAGGCTACCCAAGGGAGATAATTTATATAATAGCAGTATCCTAAAATGCAAACAATATAAGTAGCTATTAAAGATCATAATGAATTGACAATTATTTTAAAACATAAATGTATGGCCGGATCAATGCCAGGCCAGCTTCTAGTAGTAAGTGACCTTGAATCTCCCCCACCCATGTGGAGCTGACCAGTGCTGGCTGACACAACTAGCGGCAAGTGGCCTTGAATCTCCTACACACCCTTGTGGAGTTGACCAGAGCTGGCTATGAATCTGTCAGCAGCTTTGCAGGCTTTTACTCACGGCCCATTTTGCTCACGGCCTGTTTTGTTCACGGCCCATTTGGCTCAGTGCCCACTTTGTTCTCTGCCCGCCCCTATGCACCAGGCATGAATACACCCAGAACCAGGAAGACACCTTACATTCCAGAAACCCAGATATACCTGTACCTCCCAATCCCTGACTACGTTACCTTATATGGACTCAAGACAGCCCAGTCACGTGTTCCCTGGCCATATAAGCACTACCCCTGTAGCCTGGGGCGTGACTCCTCCGGCTCAGATACTGTGGACTGTGGGACTTCACCCAGACTGGGTTTTTCTCCCCAATAAAGCCTGTTTGCTCTAATTCGGCTGATTTTGTCTCTGGCACCTCTCGACTTCCTTACAATAATGTTCATTGATTTATAGAGGATGAACAAGTGGGTAAGAAGGGAGACTTGAGAGGGAGGAAAACAAAACTTTTCTTAGCGCTACAGGAAACACTCCGGAGTTGAAACCAACACTGATTAAGACAGATACTCTCTACCTGGCTATGACCTTATCCGCAAAATCAAGTGTCATCATCTTTCCTCCGTCCTAAAGTTCATTGACTTGCTTGCATGGCTGCTATAAGAGAGAAGTTCAGAATGCTAATGGAAAAGTTTGTTTTCTAGAAGCAACTGTGACATCCCAAAAGAGAACTAAAGCAATCTGTATCACTATGAGGAATTCTCTACCTTAGAAAAGGGATAGGTTGCATATTAAGTATTCGCTATGTATTTACATTTGAAATAGGGTGGAGAATGGGGGTTAAAACACATTATTTCTCTCTCAATGGCATAGCCATTTAGTTTAGGGGGAAATAGAGGGAAACAATTCATGCAAATATGTTTTTCAGTATAAGTGCAGCTCCATGGTTGAGAGAGATAGATATTAAAGTGCTATTGATTCAGATGGAGTGAATCAGGAAAGGCTTTCTAGTGGAACAAAATATTTTTAAAGCTCTCAATAGGCCAGTGACACAAATTGGGGGAAACAAAAAGGCACCAAGAATAAAGACAAGGACAGTGTGATGAATGGAGGCCAATGAGTCACCCTGACTGGCAGGCAGCCCCGGGGCCACTTGAGGAGTAAGGTGAAGGTAGATTGATGGACGTTAGTTGTTGAGGAGGCTTGTAAAAGCAGTGTGCTGTCTCCCGGAGAGGCACGTGTTTCCTTGAGCAAGTGAGGCACATGCAAGGGAATGTTTTCAAGAGAATAATAATAATAACATTTATTGAAAGTCTGCTTACCAAAACTGTATGTCTTAACTTAGCTCCAGCAGATCTATGAGTCAACTGTTACTCTTCACATCATTTTATAGAAGGGAAACTTATCCCTGATGTAGTCTCATAGCTTTCCCCAAGGTACAGAGAAAGTCGCGGATATAGTGGAGATTAGGATCCCAATAACTTGTCTCGAAACTCAATAGCATGACGCTATACTACTGCTCAGAGTAGATAGTCTAGAAACAATCAAAATATTGAAAGGAATGAGTTACTTCTCATTACAACGAAGTCAGCCAACAGCTCAAAGCAATCCGTTTTCGGTGGAAATTGAGGTTTAGATGGAGAGGAAATAAATGCAAATCATCCTCTTTACCCCAATGTGTCATCCTATCCATCACTAAATCACGGCAGGTTCTTGACTTGGAGATTAATATCAATTCATACACAAAGCTGCTACATTGAAAATAGACACAGGGGAAAAAATGCAGGTACGTGTGCAAGCTTGGCCAGGTAGTGTGATTACTTTTCTTTCCAGGCAAAGATAGAAATAACCTGAAACTCAAAGTGGCAAAGAAAAGGCACTAAGAAAGTATCATCTCCAGCAGGAAGCCTGGCTGTGTGTAAGGAGAATAGGTGAATGGGAAACGTGTTCTGGAAGGAGAGCCTTTTGATTTCTCATGCCCAAGCATGAGAATCCAATAGGATTCTATTCGCTATTTGTTTTTAAGAAAGAAAATGAGTACACTTAATTCTCTTCTCAGCCAGGCAGACCATTTTATTTCAAAGTGGTAAGCATGCCATTTTCCTGGTACATTCGGTTATCGCTTTCTTCCTCTGAATACCAATGGCAGTGAAACTTTAAAATGAAATGCTCATGTTTTCATTTTCGGACTTTTGTTGTTCGCTTTGGATTTTATGACTTTCAAGAGCATCGCAGGCATTTGCTCCAGTATGTTTTCATGATGCAGTTCCTGGGGAAAGTACCCGTTTTCCTCCACTTTCCTCACGGTAGGTCGTCAGCTCTCCAAGACGTATCTCAAAGCGTCCATTTTCTTTTCTGCCTCATAGTTTTCATGTGCTTGCTTTTCTCTGAGTTTTAACACTCCTTACTCTCCATGGGCTTTCCTTCCTCAATTTATTCTATTTTATCTTCTGTACTTAAATATTTTGAAAAAGGATGCCACACGATGATGACGTCTTGCAATGGGATTAAACATGCTTCATCTGTCACTACATGCTAGACACTGTGATGATCATAGGTAAAGAATAGATCCTGAGAGGAAACGCTCCTTCAGAAAGTTATGTTCAATAGTGAAGGGGTTCTTTTTCTCTGCATGTGAACTGTGCAGTCACGAAGAGGCCCAGGCTCGGAAACACTCCACACTTGGTTTAATGCTTTGCTGTTGCCAGCAGGACGTTCTTAAATAATTTTTAACAAGGGGTTCAATATGTTCAGATAGCACTGAACCTTCTACATTCTGTAGCTAGTCCTATGTGGATACGGTAGATTCTTAAACATGCAAAAATTACAGTGTGAGGCACAATGGTGGGGGGTATATAAAGAAAATTAGAGGACAATAGGGGAAATTATGGTGGTGGTAGAGAGAAGAGCTAGGAAATGTTTCTATACAGGAAATGTCATCTAAACTGAAGTACAAGGGGTGAGTGAGAGTTATGAAGTGAAGGTTTTGAAAGAAAATGTGGTGAGGAAAGTTGATGGTGCCTGGCTATCAAAAGATAGAGCATCTAGGTTCTTAAAGGCTTGAAGATAAACAAGCGGCCATCTAGCTGAGAAGCAACAAAGGCCACATGGAAGAAGTACACCAGACTGTGTGATCATGAGGTATTGATAGGATCGGGTATCAGGCATCAAAGACCCAGAACAAAAAATCATATCATTGTGAATCAGGGGGAGTGCAGAGAGGGGAACCATAGCTCATCTGTAGGAACTGGACATCCCTTTACAGAAGGGTCATGGGGAGGAGTGGAGCCAGTCAGGATACAGTGTAGCATGATGAAAGATGAAATATACAACTTTCCTCTAGTTCTTTAATGTCCCCCCCCCACCACCCCACTATCATGATCCCAAACTTACCTTACAAGTTTGAGTGGACCAGAGGATGTACACTGGTACAGATCAGAGCAGGAAACACAGGTAACTCAGGAAAGATAAACCCCTGAGGACCAATAATGAGAGAAGAGATACCAAGAGGGTAAGGGGAAGGTGGACTAGAAAGTGGGAACAGATGACAATGATCTACATATAACCCCCTCCCTGGGGGGCAAACAACATAAAAGTGGGTGAAGGGCAATATCAGTCAGTGTAAGACACAAGAATATAATAAAACTTTATATATTATCAAGTGTTTGAGAGGAAGGGAAGGGGAAATGAGGAGCTGATGTAAAGGGCTCAATTAGAAAGCAAATGTTTTGAGAATGATGATGGCAACAAGTGTACAAATGTGCTTGACACAATGGATGGATGTATGGATTATGATAAGAGTTGTACAAGCCCCCAACAAAATGATTAAAAAATAAAAAGAAAGTGACAGAGACAATAGAAAGAATTACACATGTGAAAGTACAGAAGGCCAAAAGAACCTAGAGCATAAATTTATTAATTTTCATTAGCTCATGAGTGGAATGTTTAGTGTGACTTATTATGTAACATCAGAGAAACTCTGCTGGCACAGTGAAAGACCGAGGGTTAGAATCTACCAGCAGCCCCTCGGGGGAGAAGCATGTGGCAATCTGTTTCCTTAAAGTTCACTCATTTTTAGAGAATGAGTTCTTACTCATAGTGATAGTGTAAAAATTTTTTAAAATTTTAAAAGTTACTGTCATTGAGTAGATGTCAACTCATAATGACCCTAAAAGGCAGGGAAGAAGAGTCCCCTTTGAGTTTCTAAGACTGTAACTCTTTTCAGGAGTAGAAAGTCTCATCTTTCTCCTGTTGGTTTCAACCTTCAGGGCATCTATGAGCTGGAATAAACTTGATGGCAATGGGTTTTGCTATATTAGAACTATTGACTAAGTCCCAGACTAGAAGAAAGATTAATTATGTAAACACACCAACTGAAGTGATCAACCATTGATATCAGATTGCTTCTCATGTTTACAATGATTTAACAAACCATCTCATTCACAGTCCCCACCTCACCTTATCTGCTCTGATGAACCTAGCAAGAAGAGAGTTTCCAGCTTTGTGGAGAATGTATCAGATAGATAGATAGATAGATAATAGATATAGATAATTTTATTATGTTCTTAGTGAAAGGTCACAGGACAAGTCATACTCCCATTTGATAATTTCCACATTAGAATATCTCTTGGAGGGAGGAATTCAATTGAAAGAGGCTGGAGGTTATACAGTTGGTACCAGGGTTGATAGGGAAAACATATAGCACCAGAGATGGAATTGAACTCATAAGAACATATTATCTAAGGATGCTTTTACACTATAATAGCAGAGCAATGATACAAAGCACATGGCTTACAGCAACAAAAATATTCACAGTTTAGTACTTTACTGAAAATGTTTGTCTACACTTGATGTAGATGAATTAATGATAATATAGAATATATTGCATGTTAATTGAATAATTATACCAAGTTCATCCAAAATAATTATTGTCTTATATAATAAAATAGTAGTTGTCAAGTTCCCGACACCTTTTTTTTAACTTAAGAAAAGGAAACATTGGCAGTGTGTAAAATTGTTGCTATGGAGTTAAACTATAAATTTTAAATATGCTACTTTTTTTAGATTAATTATACAATTCTAGAAGTATCATACTTTTAGCAAGAATAAGCATAGGATTTGAAGAAAATTCATGAATAGAATAAAAAAGTATGATGTGTAGAGAGTTTGACATTATGCAAATACTAAAATGTTAAAAATTATGTAGTGATCTGACATTTGTTCAAGATGTGCCATGACTAAACTTGCAGTCTTTGGGTTCAGGAAGGAGATGTAAAAGTCATGCCTGTCATGGACTCATTTTACTCTTTGTACTCCCCACTGTAAAGAGCAATCGGGTCTGACTTGAATGCTGAGCTTCATGCCTCTCTTTAAACCAGTTGACTTTGAGTTAATTTTGCTTCATGGCAGCTCCTGGTACATCTTGGCAGAACTGTGCTCCACATCTCCCTATGGCTGGTATGTATTGTGGATATTCAGGCCTTTCCCACAAGGGGCCCCTGGGTGCCCTCAGACCTCCAACTTTGGGCATAATAGCCCAACCATGTTAACCTTTTTGTGTTAGACACGGTTCTCTAGAGAAATAAAACCAGACCACCAATAAATAAATAAATAAATAAATAAATAAATAGATAGATAGATAGATAGATAGATAGATAGATAGATAGATAGATAAATATATATATATATATATATATATATATATATAGAGAGAGAGAGAGAGAGAGAGAGAGAGAGAGAGAGAGAGAGAGAGAGAACACAAGAAATAAACAGTTAATTAAATTGTAAAGCAGTACAAATGGCTCAGTGCAACTCACTCCCGTTAGACAGCTATGAGACACTGGCAGTCCTTCAAGTCTTGAGGGCCGCCGGGTAGTCCTCTGTAGAGCAATTCAGGGTATCTGGGCACAGGCAGCAAACAGCCAGGAAGGTCACCAACAGTCAGCCAGATGACAGGGTCCCACAGTCCCCAGCTCAAGAGATGTAAATTCCAATGGTCTTGAAGGAACCTCAAATTACAGTGACACAGTCCATGGGTTAGGTGTCCCACAGGTAGTGTTGCTTGCAAATGGAGGCACAGAACAAGCAAGGCAGCCGCACACTTGTCCGATGATCAAAGAGCAAGAGACAAGAAAGGTGAGGCTCATCGAGCCATTTATCTCTCACCATTCAATTAATCCCACATGTGTTTATCAGCCAGGTTGGCACAATAAACTAACTACGTCACTTCTGTAACAATGACTTTCCTGTTTTCTGGGAAGGTGTTAAAAGAAGCTGTTGGCATTATTTGACTTCACAAGGGACGTGGCAGAGAATCACCTTCAGGCTCACAGCTTACTGGCAGTTTCCAGAAGGCTGATGGCAGGTATGTTTCCACTCTCCAACATTTTTTATCAATTCTGACAGCGATTGTCCCTCCCACAGCACCCTTACTTCTCTGCTACGTTCAATAGTTTATTGCAATGGCCACACAGAACTCTCAGCTAATATTCAGCATTATGGGCTTTATTAGGGAGGTTAACAAGTTCTAATTCAAGGTCAGAGATGTTCAATGCACAGTTCTTTTGTCAAATGAGTCTCTTTCTAGCTATAGGCAGGCCTCTCTCTGGTTCTCTGCCTATAAATTGAGCAGCCCTGTAGCCTCTGCCTTGCTTACGCAATGCTTCTGCTCTTTCAGTACTGCTAATAAATATCCAAAAGGCACACCATTCACCCAGGAAGACGGAGCCAAAAGGCACTCACCTGTGTACCATGGGTCATCAAGCCGAACTCTCCAATTAAGTGCCTGGAGGCAGGACACTCTGAAAAGGAGTCGCTTGTCCGAAGGCACCCAGCTCTGCTACTCCGTGGACTGCAAAGCCCCGCCCACACCTCGGGCCAGAGTTCTGTCTTATTTTACTGCCGCTGCCATTTTCTCTCTTCTGCTCTTCCTCTGATGGCACAGCTCTGTCTCGCGGATTGAGGAGGTTCAGTTCTCAGGGAATCGAAGGAGCCAAAGGAAAGCCCCCCTCAGGTAATTCTCTTTTGATGGTAGTGGGGTTCTTCCCTCCTGACTTTAAGATGGCTCATTACGTACCCAGCAGGGTAGCAAGATTGGCCAAGTCCCAACTTAGACCTCTAAAACATTACTATCAGCAACAAACCTGCTAGGAATCACTCACAATTGAATCATATCCCCTCGTTCTCTCCTTCAGAAATATCAAGAAAAAAAATGCCATTTGGTGATGTATATATATATGATATATTTTACTGTAGCAAGAAGGTCTGAATTATCCCTAAGATGTGCCATAGTTACCCTTCAAACAGAGTCAAAACTAACCAATCTCAAGGAAACATTCCATTTTTCAGCCCCTTGCATATTATGCTACAGTTGTAAAGGAAATAAAGGAGGCTATTTTGCCTTGAATTTAAGTGTCTGTTATTATTTCCAAATGGTGTCACTTACACTTTTTTTGTATGAAGGCAAGTTAAAAAATTGCCACAAGGTCACAGACCACTATTAAACAAAAATATCAATAGCACATTATCTACCTACAGCTATGCACTTCTGATGACAGCATCTCCATCTCGCTGCTACTTCCCTGAAGGATTCTACATTTTTCAATCTATACTTTGTAAACACAGGAGTTTGGCCTTCTTGAAGGACCCACTTTGTGTCCTTTTCAAATATTATTTGTGTTTTTAAAATAAAGAGAAGTTTGAAGAAACAAGATAAATGCTGTAGAATGGATAGGGTCAGGTTTCTCCATGAAATTTTTTTAGGACATCTCTTTTGATCCTGAAGATTGCGAGTGCATTTCTAGGATGGAAAAATAAAAGTTCCTTGGCACAATTTTATTGAATTTATCTTAACAATGCAATTTTTAATATTTCAAGATTTCTTCATAATAATTCCTCCATCCCAGCAGGATTCTACCTTTCAAGCTCCCCCAATCAGTCACCATATCTTTCTGAGCTGACAGTCCTGCACTGAATTTCACTGTCCCAGTGAAGCACCTTGGGTGGCCCTGTTTGGATTAGACCTTTTTCAGGAAGCACCCAAGAAGACTAAGATAAGTTTATGAATGAGAGAACTTGTTTGCAGTCATCAATTATCACAGAGAAATGTTTAAACACATTTAGAAATCTATAAATCCATACAAATATGAGGTGGAATCTTAGTAGCAATGCTTTTTTTACTGCCTTATATATAGGATTAAAAAACGTTATATCATACTTATGAACACATTTTATTATTGTTAAATTTTGCCAATGTTGGGAAATAAGTTGTAATCAAAATTGAGTAGTTAATGTCATGTTAGATATCAAAACCAATTGTATCCACAGATCTGACATCAGTGAATAGTATTGTAAGTCTTGCCTGGCCAACTCACTTTGTTTGCAATACTATAAACAGAATGTCCTTGGGCTCTAGGAATATGATCGATAAGATTCTCTACCATAAATTAACAATGAGATCGCTAAAGTGTGCCAGAGGCAGATTAAAAAACAACAAGAACATAGGTTTAAGAATGTATTTGGGGTTTTGCACTTAATACTAGCTCCAATTTAAGAACAACTAGTTCTTAAAACATAGCCCTGTTTAAAACTCGCCCCCATGAAGGAAACATGCATTTGATGATACCCAGCTATCACATAGGACAGCATCTGGGATCTTAAATGCTTGTTTCCAAACAAGCAGCCATCTAAGCAAGACATCGACTTAGTCCACATGGAAAAAGCACATCAACATTCGTGGTTCAAGGGCTGTAAATGATATAGTCCAAATCCAAAGGAAGGAATTGCATCTGAACTTAAATTGTGAGATGCTGGTGTGCAGAAGGTTATAAAGAGATGGAAGCCCCAGATATAGATGCAGGATCTACAGGGAATAAGCCTCAGTTGGTTTCCTTCTAACCACAATTGAGGGATGGGAATAACCTGGTTATCAGAGAAAGCATATTGGAGGGATGAATATGGTAGATTAAAATTATAAATCTGAGTGGAACAGTTAAAATCTTGTCACTTGATCTCCCCTCTCATACACTTTGGGCTTGATCTGTATTTTTTAAAAAATATTTTCTGTGGGTTCTTTTTTCATATTGGGGCTCATCTCCGTTATATTTTGTCAGTGTGAGGCACCTTCTTGAATCCTTGTTATGTGTTTTTCTGGGTTTTTCAGTATATGAAACCCAGGACAGAAACAACTAAAATAAAGGTTCCTGGGCGGCGGGGGGTGAGGATGGGATTAAGGGAGGAGTGGGGGGTGGCTGATATCCAAGATTTCAAGAAAAAGAAAATGTTTTAAAACTGATTTGGATAGCAATTTTACAATATTTCTTGAGGTGATTGAATTATGGAATGGTATGATGTCTGGATTAGCTCAAAATAAAAGGATTTGGGAAAAGAAAAAGCTTATATAAATATAAAAATATTTTTGACAAAGTTTAAACAATGCTGCAGATCTCTACATATTACATATATATAATCTAGGTTGAAAAATTTACATTTTATGCCGAGATAATATGTATTTACTTAATTATTCAATACATGTTTACTGATCTCCTATTTTGATTCTAGAGATGGCTATGTATCTGTGGGGTTAAGGGCACTGGATAGGTTAAAAGCAATTCCTACACCTTCAGAATGTATATTTTCATGCTAGGAACAAATCAAAGCACAGATAAGTAATTAAATAATATAACCAATTATTGATAAGATCTAAAATAAAATATATAAGGTAGAAAATCTGAAGGAACTGGTAGAATCAAGGATAGCATTTTGGTTTGGGCTGACGATTCCTGGAAAGATGATACCAATAACAGAAATAGGAAAGTCAGGAGAATTAAAGGGGTAAATGTCATAGGAGAAGTGGTCGAAAGGCACTAAGCACTCAGTCTGTGGGACATTCCATTCCTGAGAAGAATTATTCACTAAGCTAAGGTATGGAATTGGCAGGCGGATTATGCACTTGAACCCAAGAAGAAAGACAGGTGGGAGTATTCAGCTTTATCTTCTGACAGTAGATATTTAAAATAGTATATTTATTGATATTATGCACAATTAATGCAACGTGAAGTCAGTTCAATGAATTGTGACTGGTGTTTTTCACATTTAATAGAATGGAAAATATCAGATTTTAACACATGTATAACTGAACTTCCATGAAGTCAAGTCTAGTGCAGAGTGACCCTATATAACTCCAGAGGTTGTAAATCTCCTCAGGGGTGCACAGCCTCATATTTCTCCCTTGAAGTTAGCAGGCTAATCCTTACCTGACGGTGACACCTGAGCTCCTTCTTCATTGTATATAATATACACAAGTTTTATATAACATAAATGTCCATGAATTTGTTTAGAGTTATAATTTAATAAATGTATGTGTCTACCAGATTAAAGTGTAAAAATGTGTTCCTTATTTTGGTTTATAGTCACTGTAGTTTAACAATGTCTGGCTTAGGAAAAGATCAAATCGTGAAGAAAAAGGTCAAGCATGACCTTTCACAACACCTTATTATAGAGGGAGATGGAACCTGTCCCAACCCTGACTGTGAGCAAAATCATTAAACACTGATAAGCTGGTTTTTGTCTTGTTTGTCTCTTGGTTTTTCAGATCAGTGCCCAAAAGGAGAAATCTGTGAAAGAATGAACTCTCACCGGGTGATATGAGGAGCTAACCCCCAAAACCAGAATTGCCCTGGATGAGAGGAGCTTTCATAATATGCGTTTTCCCCGCTAGGTGAGTCTCCAGCAACTGAATGTGAGTTAGTTCACCCAGTGGTGGCACCTGGGCGGATTCTCTCTGGTCACAGTAAATAAGCGTTATACAAGCCCCAATCAAATGAGTTGGTTTTTTTAAAAGACAATAAAAAAAAGTTTCGCTTGAACCTCATTTTTTGGTGATGGCTGATTTAAGACAACAGAGTGCGGCACTGAAATTTTGTTTCCTGCACGGGAAAAATGTCGCAGAAACTGTTGTGATGTTGAACACAGCTTACAAGGACAGCACTATGGGAAAACCTCCAGTATACAAGTGGTTTTCTTGTTTCAAAAAATATAAAATGTCTGTTGATGACAAACCACGTTATGGATGTCTGTCAACTTCCTGACATACAAAAATGTGGACTCCTATTGCATTTGGAGTTTGTCCTCCAGGTCAGACTTTCTATTTGGAAGTACTGAAAAGATAGCAAAACACTGTGGGACAAGAAAGGCCTGATTTGTTGCAGACTGGGGACTGGTTTTGCCTCCATGAAAATGCACCTGCTCATGCAGACATCTCAGTTCACCAGTTTGGGGGGAAAAAATCATCATGCCTCTCTTTCCCTGAGCACCTGACTCACCTGACATCGCTCATGCGACTTCTTTTTGGCTTTGCGAATGGAGAGGGATATGAAAGGACAGCAATTGGAAGATGTAGAAGAGGTGAATAAACAAAAACAAACAAACAAAAAAACCGAGGGAGGTGCTGTCAGCCATCCAAACAGAGGAATTTGAAAATTTTTCCAAGAATGGAATCACAGACTTGACAAATGTATTAAGTGTAATGCAGAGGACTTTGAAGGTAAAAAAGTTGTTTTGGAAATAATTTAAACACATAGCTTTGAAAAATATATATATTCTTGTTTTGGGGGTCTACCCCTCATATGTGGAGCTATGTGTCATACATGTCGATTTTAGGGTATAAGAATGGGAATTTAGGTCTGTTGACAGTCTTAAGTTCCCTGCTTCAGCTGGCAAGGCTCACTTCCTGCAAGACATTCCTGAGGAGAAGCCACATGGACCACCCCAATGCAGCCCTGGGTACTGGAGCAGCCATGTGGATACCCCTGCCAGGGCTGAGATGCTTACACGTTCACTGACTCGGCTTTCCTCCTGCAGTTGGTTTCATAGTATGTGTTTTGTGAGATGGAGGAGGACCTGAGGATTGGTGTTGGACATATGGTTCAATGTTGGACTTGTGAGATGGGCAGCACTGGGTTGGGGTATTTTCTTGATGTGCACTTACCCTTTATGTAAAACTCTCTCTTATACATGAGTTTCTGTGGATTTGTTTCTCTAAAGTACCCAGACTAACACAGAGCCACTGAGTGAGTTCGAAGGGCCAGCTTTCCATTAGGAGCCAAATGTTAACCTGTGGTCCACCTAAGTTCACGAGGGCACCTCTGCTTTCTTATTTGGTGCCAATAATTATCTGATTATTGTTTAAAGGGACTTATGTTTTTGACATTATCCTCACATCTTCTAATAAAAATTGCACAAAGTGATCCCCTCAGTGTTCATCTGTATATTAAATTCCAAGGCACCCCTAAACCACTTATTTCACAGTGGGGTTACCTATGTCTGTGAAAAGTGACTTCTCCCAATTTATCCAGTTCTCTGGAGAAGCACACTTTTCTTGATCATGAAAATATAAAGGAATGTGGTCAATTTCAAGGTTGGATCCATGTCAGAGTCCTACTAATGTCTAATTAATTTAGTCAGAAGATTGTCTCCCAAATTCCAAGACCTCTGAATAAGTTAATGGTTATTTCATGGAAACTTTCTCTAATGCTCATTAGATGAGTTAGTCCTAAATAGATTAGTCAGTTTCTAAATGGAATCTTTGGGATTAGAAGCTTTTCTGGCTAGTTTACAATCATCAGGTTTATTCATCCAGTTAATGCCTAATTTATCAATTTATCACTCTTGTCTGAACAGGTTAATTCAGCTTTAACTTCTGCATTTAAGCTCAACAACTGGAACGTTCATCCAAAGGCTTCAATTCAATCATAGGTTTTTTGCTTTCTCTTTTTCTCCTGTTGGTTCAACTGTCCATTGGTAGTCAGAATACAAAGGAAAACTTTTAAGAGAAATCACAGTTTCTAAAATTTTGAAACCACAATATCAAGGAAAACAGGAAAGGACTAAAAACTGTTATATTAGTCTCTGGCCAATATTTAAGCATGTTGAAAAAAGAAATAATTTCCCAACTTAATCTCTATATTATATTTTTGTATGTATTAACTTGTTTTTACTGTCAGATATTTGAGTGAATGAGTAAATACATTGTTTTTAAAGAGATACCTTAAGGTAGCTATGCATCATCATCTAGGATAGAAATAGCAATTTTTCAATGGAAAAACATCAAGAGCTTTGATATTTCATTCTTTCATTAAACTATGCATTTTCTATTAGTTAATAGACACAGGACAGTGATATCCTGATTAAAGTTTCCATGAACTTTTCAAAGTCACTCCTCTATGGGTGCATGTTTTCCTGAATAAATTTGGACAAAACTGAGTCACTATAAGCTTTTTGGGAAATGATTAAAGTAATAATACCTCCCAAAATGTGAGATAAGCTTGGGAATAGGTAATGTGAAAGGAAAAAGTTGGAATCAGAACAAGAATTGATAATGATTCTGGTTGAAACACCTATATAATTGGACAAAACTACATTTGTATGGAAGTGTCAGAAGCTAAGCATTTTCAGCTGTGGTCATGGAAGCACAAGAAGGTTTTGTTTTTCTTTTTAAAGTAGAACTTCCATCTTTAGGAAAGTCATGGTCTCTGGGTTGCCCTCTCTTTGAGTCTCCTATTATATACACAGATTGGTAGAGTGGAGCTGCTATTGGTTAGCATGGCCAGACATCAGGAAGAAGAAATGGAAGTGTGTCATGGAGAGCTATGACAATCTGAATCCATCTGGACACGTCTACATCTGCCCATCACCATATCTGACCATGACTTATAGCTTCTGTTTCTCTTTCATGTTATCCATCTGTTTCCCTTTCATGTTATCCATGTAATAGCATTGACCTCTGCTCTGATGTGGGATTCCTATTCCCACCAGTATCGCCAGGGGCATTATGTAAATATGGATGCTTGTGACATATCTTGGGAGATTCTAAAATATCACTAATTTATATGTGTAAGAGAGTTTAAGAACGACTTGACTTCACAAGTGCACTATTTGATCCCAGTTCTGACTTGTTCCTCCACTTACCGTCCTGACCCGCCATTCCTCCTACTTTGGGGGAACTTACAGAAAAGAGAAAGCTATGAGTGACAGTTCCCCAAAGACACTGTGATAATTAGTTGGGCTTTGTGTCAACTTGAGTGGACCAGGATTCTCAGTGCTTTGGCAGTTAAGCCCTAGCAAATGCCCATGACCTGACCTAACGCAATGTAATCAACTCCGTAGTCAATCAGTTGTAAGCATATTAAGGTGAATTGAAACCCTCTTATTCAAGTCCCAGCTCTCATGTAATTGAACAGAACTTTCAATTTTCGAGCATGTGGCCTACTCCCTTTATAACTGGACACTGTAGAAAACGTGCTTGCTTTTTGCTGGGTCTGGTTCATCAACCTCTATCTCTTTGGACTTGAGCTACCATATTGTCTACTAATAATGAAAGCTGTCAGTGGCCTTGAATTCATTCACTTCTCCAGGAACAAGCTTGACTTGCTGACCTTTGATTCTTCTGTCTCTGTAGCCACCAGCCTGTAGTTTTCCTGCTGATTTTGACGTCATCAGCTCCTGAATCTACATAAATCAGAGAAAGCCTCTGGTTTAACACCTAACCCACAGACTTGGACCCTGACTAGATTGTACTTCCCTACTTTTACAATGGTGTAGGCCATTTTCTTGATAGATATTATCTCAATATATACATATATAAGTATTAGTGGTTTTGCTTCCCTAGAGAACCCAACCCAAACAGATAGAGTTTATCAACAAGTCTAAAATAATGGTCAACACTTTCTTCCTTTACCTATCTCCATTACATAATCTAAAAATGGTATTATTTATTTTTCTCACCTCTTGTGTGATCAGAAACTGGTATGTGATCTAATTATTTTCAATGACACTTAAGAGAATCAATCAGGAGGTATGTTATTCTGGGTAGACTAGAGAAACAAATTCATGGAGACACTCATGTGTATAAGGAAGATATTTATATATAAGAGCAATTGAACATTGAGAAGCCATGCCAAACCAGTCCAGTCCAAGCCCATAAGTCTGATATTAGCCCATATATCTGATACCAATCTATAAAGTCCTCTTCAGACTCACAAAACACATGCAATGATGCCAAATGCAGGATAATCATAGGGCAGCAGGTAGAAAGTTTTTGGATCCAGCGGCAATGTAAGCATCTCAGCATCGGCAGGGGTCTCCATGTGGCTATTCCAGTTCCCAGGGCTATATTGTGGTAGGTCCATGTGGTTTCTCTTCAGAGATGTCTCCAAGGGAGTGAGCAGAGAGAGGAGTGCTCCCGCCTCCAAGGAGCAAAATCAGGATTTCCCTTAAATCTCAGGAGAGGTCGTGCCCACACAGAGGCCTCATTGCCTATGACCCTATTGGCAGCCTAGAATCTCCACCTTCACTCGTAATCCTTTCAAATTGACACCAGATTATGTAACTACCACAAGAGGATTTGGAGAGAAGATCTCTCTCTGTCAGGCAGCTAAACCATTACAAATTCTTCCTGTTTTCTCTAGCCTAGTGTTTCTCAAATTGAGTGATCCTATATTCTCATGATGCTGGAACAATCCAGAGGTGACTGCAAAGCAGAAACCTACACATCATCCTGAATTATAGACTACCGACAATAATTGTCATTGGGGCTATGATTAAAAAGAAAAATCTGTGAAAGTGCAGCAGTAGGCTGAACTATCTGGAAACCTTTGCTCTAGGCCCTAACTTTTTGCTTCACATTGCCATACTGATGCTCTGAGCATGGAGCTAATGCAGCGATTATGTCAAAACACTGCAAAGACGAATGAAAAAGGTGGTTAGGTGCTGTCAGCCTATGCACACAGAATGAAACATTGCCTGGTCCTGCTCTGCCTCACGACATATGTTACATGTTAGCCCATTGTGGAAGCTGTGGTATCAATCCTTCTCCAAATATTGGTCTCTTCTGATAACAAATCCAAAGTACATGAGATCAAATTTAGTCATACTTGCCTCCAAGGAGCATTCTGGTTGATGGTTTCCAAGAAGTATCTGGGCACTATGTATTTCTTTGTTCTCACACTCCAGCACCACCATTCAAATGTACCTATTTTTTGGTCAGCTTTATTCAGTTTCCAACTTTCACATGCATATGAGCCAATTGAAGATACAACGACTTGGATCAGGTACACCTTAATTCTCAAAATGACATCCTTGCTTTTCAAAATTTTGAAGAAGTCTTGAGCAGAAGATTTGTCCAATACAGTAAATCATGTGATTTCTTGGTTGCTGCTTCCATGGACACTGACTGTGTATCCAAGTAGGATGAAATCCTGACAGCTTCAATATTATCTCCATTGATTGTGATGTTCTTCCTTGGTCTGGCTATGAGGATTTTGGTTTTGTTTACATTGAGTTGTAAACCACACTGAATGATGCAGTCATTGATCTTCAATGACTTCAGCAAGTGCTCCGTGTAGTGACCTTCAATATCTCGTCCGAGTGCTGAACACCACCCTGAGAGTTACCTGGGACTTGCAGCCCTTGCAGCTAGTCCTTATGAAGAAATATTTAATTTCCTCAAGATGAAGGATTTGTGCTCCTAGTAAGATTCCCTTCACCTTCAGTAAACTTCTATTTCTTCAACAAATTAACTTAGGGAGCAAGAAAGGTTATGGGTCCACATAATTTCATATTATACTCACCAGTCATTCACAACCTTTAAGCCCTGGATTCTGAATCTGTTCTCTGAAAATTGTACTTTTTCACTTAAAGGTGATTTTCTTTTCGGAGCTAATTACACCAACTCCTCATTTAATGAGATGGTTTGGTTGTAAGATCAGGTCATTAAAACAAAACAAAACAAAATAAAATAAAAGAAACCAGAAATACATGAAAATGGAAGATGACCACATCAGAGGACAAGTTGGAGGATAATCATTACATAATTGCCAAATTACATGATTACAAAATGCTAAATTACATCATTATGTAACTGCCAAACCACTGAGAATTAAGACCTCGTCAAGTTGACACAGAACCTTAACCATCACAATCTGCATTAATTAGCCTCTCACCTCATATTCATTACTGGTTGACATACATGCACTAATGTGCGATCTAATCAGAGGGGTTTTTTTGCTTTTGTTGCAAATAACTATTTAGTCAGATAATTAAATATTTAATGAATGAAAAGTAGGTATAAGGAGAACTGGTAGAGTTTTTAGGTAATTTTCACCCACAGTTTTACTGTCAGTTCTTGCTATCAGTTAGGTATAGTAACAAATTTTTGTAAGTTACCCATTATTAGAAGATGACAAATTTAGGCCCTAGTGTCATACTGAAATTTCTGTTGTGCTACATTTTAGCTCTGACATCACAAAGGAGTTATGGAATCTCTCTGAGGCTCAATTCCCACATGACAAAGCAGAGGGTGATTACATCATTGTATAACTGCTAAATTACTTTAATGACCACATGTGTAGATACTAATAGCAACTATTTTAGGAATTTTGAAAAATTAATACATATAAAGCAGGTAAAATATGACACATTCCTAATAATTATTTATAAGTGCAACTCAATGGGGCAACAAAGAGTACTTCTACTAAATAATTATGAAAATGACTGTCAAGGCAAATTATGGAGTTAGAAGACAGACTATTTTAAAGAATTCAAGAGTTTGAAAATAAAGCAGTTATGGTTCCATAACATATATATTCACATGTTAGCCTTCAAAAAGATTTTAAAAATCTGATTATTAGAAGAAAAAAAGAGCTGCAAGGCCTGAGAAATACTTAGACTTACGTCGTTGCTATAACAAGCATCAGCCTCCCTGTGTTGTTGCTCATCACAGGAGGAGAACAGTGCTCTAATAATGCATTATTCACATTTTGCTGAATCTAAACTAGGCAATGAAAAGTGATGAAAGGAGCTATTTGTAATATGTATTTTTCTTTAAACTGGTACACACGTGAGTAAAATTCACAGGCTGCTGTCACGAGAGTCCATGTTAGCTTCATAATTCTGTCCATTTTTTTTCC
Source organism: Tenrec ecaudatus (assembly GCF_050624435.1). Taxonomy (NCBI): domain Eukaryota; kingdom Metazoa; phylum Chordata; class Mammalia; order Afrosoricida; family Tenrecidae; genus Tenrec; species Tenrec ecaudatus. The sequence continues at coordinate 68,691,869 of NC_134545.1, forward strand.
TTGATGAAGAGGTAATAGATTTTCCTACTTTGAAGACTTATTTTTCATACTACTTGAATTATTTTTCTCATTAAAGAAGGTACAAAATCCATTAAAATTGTTCTATAGACTTTCCTTTTTTCCCTAGTAAATTTAAGTAGCAGATATTCACATAAACTGAGTTATTAAATCCCCTTCTCATGCTTGATTACAATTTCTACACAACATTGAAGTTCAGAAAGTGATTTTGATGGTAGGTCTGTATCTGAAGAACTGTTACTGATGTTGCACTCCTGGGTACCAGGAGGACAAAAAGTGTGACTTCTCTGTCTCTTGCTTCTGGTTTCAGTGCAGTTGTTGCTTGCAGATTCTCTTGCAGTTAATAGCTGAACTCAGTCTCCACATGTTTCGTTTATTTCCTTTGGCCTTTGTCTGTGATTCTTATATCATACTTCTCCCCCAGGAATTCCTCAGAAAATTCTAGTTATCCTTTCTAGAATATTTGGTTAGATGGTTTTCTCAATAATATTATGTAACTGATAGAATTCTATGTATTCACTTAGAAAATATATATTATATTCTTATTATTTGACTAGTTCTGCTGAGATTTAGTAGAAGAGAATTTGACTCCACTTCTGTTTGAAAGAGAGAGGATAATTGAAAGAAAGGAGAGAGAGAGAGAGAGAGATCTCAAAGATAAAAGATAAGGTGTAAAAGAAGGATGTGCTTGTCTTTTGACTCCCTACATCCTAATTTCTGGAAATGCATTCTATCACTGTACTAGTGACATTATAAAGATGCATATGCAAGAGACTGTTTATTATAGCCTTGGTGATAATTATGAAATATTAGAAGCCACCTAAATGCTTGTATCTTGAAAATAAACAAGGCAGCTATAAAAAATGAGACAGATTTTAAAGAACTCATGCAAACAGATTTTATTTTTATATTGCTAAGCAAATAAACTAAAGTATAAAAAGTGTGCATAAAAAAGAATGAGATATCACTATAATTATATAATTTTCTGGAACTTATAAATGGATCCAGAGGCAATTGTTTGAGCAGAGCAAAGGAATACTGCATGATTTAAAATCAGAAAAGATCATATCCCCTCACCACACACACTCACTCCATCTGCATGCTAAACAAGTATTCAGAGAAACTGGATCATATGAAGGAGGATGCGGTATCAGGATTTGAGGAAAGCTTGTTAACAATTTGTGACACATGGATGACATAATCCTGCTTGCTGAAAGTGAGGAGGACTCGAAGCCTTGCTGCTGAAGATCAAGGATTACAGCTTCCACTATGGGTTACAACTCACTGTAAAGAAAAGCAGTAGCCTTACAACCAGGACAATAAGTAGAGAAAAGATTGAAGTTGTCTAAGATTTTGTCTTGATGATATTAAAATAATACAGACTTTATAGAATTAAATAGATATATATTGTTGATGTGAAGTGGTAAGATTAAATAAGGATTTTAAAATAATGGATATATGTGGCTGTACATATAAAAGGACTTTAAAATTTTGGAGAAAATGGAGTTAAAAGGAATGGAATTTATATATATATATATATATATATATAATTTTATTAGGGGCTCATACAATTTTTATCACAATCCATTCATACATCTATTTGTACATTTTTAAAATCTGCTAGTCCATATGTAATAAAATTTTCTAATCCAAAAAGAATCACTAAAAATTTACTTAATAATGAGTAACAGATATTATTATTTCTAATTTTTGTTTTATATCATTTCCATTTTTTTGAGATTTTAACATCATATATGTTATGATTATTAAATTGAAAAGGGGTTGTCTATGGAATTATGTGAATTTTCTATTTTATTTGTAATTTATTCTATAATAAAAATGCAGTAAGTGTTCTAGTTATAAATTATGAAAGGGAATAAATTATTAATAGCTTGGATGTGAGGAATTGGATCTCAGTAAAAAATGTTTCTCAGATACTTTTATGTGTTAAAATGAAAATGGAAAAAATTAAATTGACAGAAGGAGCAAGCAAGCATATAAGTAGGTATGTTCACAAAAACATGAAACATGTAACACATTATTTTCACAGGGCTGGTACACAATAAATATTCCATATATTTCAACATTTTTGTTATTGTTGCTGATATTAACATACAATCAACATCAGTTTATTGAGAATGGCTCAATTGAACACAGTCTTGAATGAATGTGTGAAATAACCGCATTTCACATGTCAAATGTTACCTGAAGAAATATATATATTTTTAAATGAGATCCAGGAAAGTGCTACTGTAGATAAAAGGACTAGCATGTGTGATTTATAGTTCCCCCTCCTCTTATGCTATCCATGATGGCAACTCTGTGCTTTCAGATCTTTAAGGAAAACATCTGTGACCTGAAAGCAGAGTTCAATATTTTGAGGAGAGACTTATTTCCTTTCCATCTACAAAAATGTCAGGACTATAGACTCTTTAGGTAAAATAATATTCTAAAATTGTGTTTTTCTTTGAAACTGGGAAATAAACTATACACTAACATAGGATTTATAAGTGGCAGCTTCCTTGGAGGTGAACTGGGGATTCAATTCTGGTTAGGAATTAAATTCTTCTGGAAGAAGTGGATCCTATGTGATGTGCAGCTGCAGGTATGAACTTATAACAATAGAGTGATTTACATTTTAATTAGCATAATTTCCTTTCAAAACATTTACATATATTATTTACTCAGCTTTTCTTGTAGCGGTCATTGGTGTTCTGGTAACCATCTTTTCCCCCCAGATTACAATTTAAAAGACAGGAAAAAGTTTGCTTTCATTTTGAAGGAAATACAAAATAGATTCAATGCCAAAGGCAATATTTTTTGTTTGTTTCCTACAAATATTCCCTCAAGAAATTCAGGTAAGCATGTTCATGGACTTGCATTACAATGTTCACTTTAAGTTACCAAAGTTTGTTGTAGCTTCCTATTGTTAAAAACAGAACACATTGATGCCTTAAAATGTAGAGCAGTCAAAAACATTTTCTAATATCTACAAACGAATACGACTATGCCAATAAAATGTTCTGCAGTCACCATTAGCTCTCAAAGAGACTTCATTCAAGAGTGAGAGGGGATTTGCCTTATCTTGCCCAGTCCTACCTGACAGGAGTGCTGCCGTTTCATCTAGGTAGTGGTCCATTGAATCCAAGCATACATGGAAATACCCTGGCTTGTACAGCTCTTGTTCCCTTTGGATTTGACTCTTGGTCATTTACTATTGGGTCATCCTTTTAGTATAAGATGTCCTCTGTATGTCAAGATCAAATGCATCTTCCTATGTAGGAGAATCGACTTGTTTGAAGATTGGACCGTAAGCAACTGCCACTATTTTACAAGTAAAATGGATTTTGTTTCCCAGAAGGGCTACATGTCAGAGAAAATGAAGTGATTGGATTATTTGAAAGGTGTTAATTCTGAAGGACTGAATATACAAACTTTTAATGACTAGACTGAATAAAACTAAATAGAAATCTGACCTGCATTCTCCACAATAACCAACTCAGTAAGCCAATTATAGAATCTGTAAATATTACCCCAGAAAAATTTCCTTATTTTTACCACTTTCTTTCCAGTTTAATAGACACTATGGTGGCACAGAGAGCTACATGTTGAGCTGCAAATAACTCAGTCAGTGGTTCAAACACATCAGCTGCTTTAAGGAAGATGGACTTTTTATTATTTATTTTTGATTCTTTTTATTATTTATTTTATAAATCATTTTATTGGGGGCTCCTACAGCTCTTATAACAATCCATGCATCAATTAGATCAAGCACATTTGTACATATGCTGCCATCATCATTTTCAAAACATTTTCTTTCTACTTTAGCCCTTCGTATCAGGTTCACCCCCCCTACCCTTATAGTATCTCTACTCCCATTACTGTTCCTGAGGGGTTTATCTGTCCTGGATTCCATGTAGCAGAAGCTCTTATCTGTGCCAGTGTACATACTCTTGTTTAGGCAGATTTGTAAGGTAGAACTGGGGTCATGATAGTGGCCGGGGGCAGGGGGGCGGCTTGAGAAAGCATTAGAGAACTAGAAAAGTGACCAGATTTTAACATTGGTAAAGCGGGACACCATTTATAAAACTCATCTTGGTGAAATAGCCACATGGCACCCAAAAACTGTATATCCCCTTCCTGTTCTCCCACCGTTCCCTAGCTTGTCATGCATTCTTTCCAAAAATCGGGACTTTTTAAAAACGCCCCAGGACACAGGACAAATTGTTAAAAATGGGGATTGTCCTGTCAAAAGCATGCTTAATGTTGTGTGTTTCGTTGGTGCTATACTGCACCCTGGCTGGCTCATCCCTTCTTGTGACCCTTCTGTGAGGGAATGGCCAATTGTCTACAGATGGGCTTTGGATCTCCATTCTGACCCTCCTCATTTGCTTCTTTTGGGTCTTTTGATGCCTGATATCTGTCCTGCCAACACCTCGTGATCACACAGGCCGGTGTTCTTCTTCCATGTGGGCTTTGTTGCTTCCCTACTAGATGGCCGCTTGTTTACCTTCAAGCCTTTAAGACTGAAGACACTATATTTTCTAACAGCCAGGCCACCATCAGCTTTCTTCACATTTGCTTCTTCGCCCATTTTGCCTTCAGCAAGGCTGGCTGTTCTAATAAAGATGGCGCTTCTTGGAAGCCCTGTGGATTGAATCCACTCGGCTCTATGGGGCTTCTGTGAAACGGAATAGACTCCATTGCATTTCCACGTTAGGAGGGATTGGAGAAATCCAAATATGCCCCCCCCCCCCGCTAACTCATCACATAGCAGGAACCTCTTCTAGTTTCTTTCAAGCTTCCCCATGTCAATGACCACCAATCATGAAGTAACTGAAGCTTTCTAGTTTTTCCACTGATATCAAAATTATTACCGAGAGAAATTGTCTGCAGCCATCCACTGATGGCAGAAATACACGTAAACATGTTTTGTTTGAAATATCTCAGGGGAACCCTTGCAGTAATACTTTTTGAATGACAATCAATGACTATTTTTGATTTTGGCATTCCTTTCTCCCCCTGCAATTTAGTGTAGTGGTTTGGAACGTAATTCTCAAGGTCTGCAGTTTGAAACCACCAGCCTCTCCCCTGGATGGAGGGTGCAGGGGCGTTTTCTGCTCCCCTATATTGGAATCTCACACGAACAGTGCCCTTTACTCCCAACAAGTCGATGACTACTCACAGTGGCCCTGTTTGAGTTTCTGAGGCTCACTGTCCAGGAATAGAAAGCCTCGTCTTTTTTCCCTGGAGACGGTTGGTTTTGAACTGCTAACCATGTGGATCGCTGCCCAATGCCTAATCACTACACCACCAGGACTCGGGGTTTTTTGGAAGTTTTAAAAAGCTGTGACTGGGGAATAAAGATGGCATTTAACAGCCCCCTAGGAACCTTCTACAGCTCCCCTCACCCTCAACCCACTCCCCCCTTCCAATGAAAACAAACAAAAAACTCATGAAACCAATATTGCGAGAACTCTGGATGACATCCAGCCAGAGGGAGCACGGAATCAAGAACAGAGTGACATCTACAAGGGAGGGCAGCTATGGTTTCTGACTACTGTGCACACAGACAAGTTTGGAGCAACTATTATAAAGGAGCAGCAGTCTGCTGGGTCTAACAGGAGCACATATGTTCACAAAGTATCGTGCATGTCTATTCTAAATGGTCCAGGAGTTGCCTGTTGGACTGAGCAAGATGTTCTCAATTTGGCCTGTCTAATTTACATAGTGGGTAAAAGACTGTGCAGTGGCTGTAACTGCCTGGAGTTGAAGAATCCAATGAAAGATTTCAATGGGCCCCCAAATGGTAGGAAAAGCCTGAGAGGGAGTTTCTTCCAGAAATTAACAAACTTCTACAATATTTATGGGGAACTGAGAAATTCACACACATGTACAAGGAAAGGCAAAACTGAATTAAAAAGATAGCTATAACTATATAAAAAACCTTTATCAAAAACAATCAAATAATGAAGCTACTGTTTTCTATGTACCCTCCATCTAGGTCTGTACACAGTCAGAGGTATTGTTGTCTTCTCTCCAGTGCTACTGTGAAAGCAGATGACAGCTCCTTGAGAGGTTCAGCAAGACTCTCTGAAAACTCTGGCTGGTTGTGTGGCAGGCACCAGGTTTGACTAACTGCTGAAAGGAGATGTCATGGTCTTAGATCACAGTATTTCTCTCTTAGGATGTGTCATTCGATCTGTCAAAATCAAGTATTCAAGAGGCACAGCCTCACAACCAGCAACTAGATATTAAGCCCAAATGTAATTGAGTGCCTTTATCAAACATAACAATCAGCCTTGTACGGACACTTTCATTAACCAACCACATCCTCAGGATTAGGCTATATCTAGTCTCATCGTTGCATTTGAATTGTGGTGTTGGAGAAGAATATTGAAAATACCATAGACTATGAGAAGGTAAGACTATCTGTCTTGGAAGAAAGCAGACCAGAATGTTGATTAAAGGCAAGGATGGCATGACTTCATCTTACATACTTTAGATATATTGTCAGGAGAGATCACTGCCTGCAGAAGGAAATCATTCTTGGTAGAGAGGCAGCAAAAAAGAGGACTGTCCAGGATGAGATGGATGGACAAACCCTGCAGTAGTGCTTCTTGTTGTGCATTGGGTCGCTATGGGTCAGAACGGATTGACGGCTCCTAAGAACAGCAGCAAGCTTATCAGCAGTTTAAAAGAGAATTGCCCACAAAGAGCAACCACAAGGGGAGGTATGATGAGCACTGCCAACAAGGGGAGGTATGATGAGCACTGCCAACAAGGGGAGGTATGATGAGCACTGCCAACAAGGGGAGGTATGATGAGCACTGCCAAGCGGTTTCAGGATTTTCCTTCCTCGAGTGATTTTCTTCTGCTGTACAGTCATCAGTCATCTCTTTTCTTTAGGTATAAAAATATTTGTCATGGATTAGAACCAATTGTGCTTAATTAAAGTGAAAGCATTAAATTAAACTTTGCAAGGAATTGTAAGCACCACTGCTTTACTATTGCATAATAAATATGATATACCCAGTATATCACAAAGCAAATGTCACCTCTAGTAGTACACAACTGACTAAAATAGCAATGCCTACCATGAAAAAGATGAGTCTTACCTTTTAAGTTTTGTATTCTGCTACTGACAAAATGTTATTGATTACATGTGTATCCAGCATGTCCAGTATACAAATCCTTTAGAGTGCACAAAATTAAAGCCACTTTAAACTCCATGTAAATATGTTTTCACTCAGTACAAGCAATACCCTGATGCAACCTTTTGCTTTTAAAACTTCCCCAGATTATTATCTAAATGGACAAAATCAATAGCTCTGGTCTAAAATGAAGATGTCCTAGATTCAATTCATTGGGGAAAAAAATCTTAGAAAGTGCATGTACATTAGACTGTTAATAAGGACACATCTGTTTTACAGACAGCTCTGAAAGAGACTTGGTTTTATTGTGATCTTGGTAAACTGTGTGACTTTCAATTAATGGCTTAAAAAAAGGAAAGAAAAAGACCTTTAGCTTTGTAAGGAGAGTCTTCAATCTTGTAAATTGCATATAAGAGAGAAAGAACAGGAATTTTAATAAATAATTGTTTCTTTCATTTGGAATCGTTTTCTCCAAGGAAAAACGAACAACCTTAAAGAAGCATTGAACTAGAATTTAGAGTTCTGTTTGTGTCTCCAAAAATGTATTCCATGGAAAATGAAGAGAAAGAATTTTGAGTTTGTTTTGCCTATTTTGTATCTGACATAGTGGGTGGTCACAAAAGTTCCACACAATTTGTAAGAACATCTCAAATAAATCTGGAGGGAGAAGCATTGATAAAGTAAAATATTTATCATGGTACTCATTTAAATGTCAAAAGAATCATTCTTTCACATTTCAATACCACAGATTAAAACACACACACATTTAGGTGCATGTATGATTATAAATCTGTGATTTTGGAATTCTACAAAAAAATTAACACTGAAGTGGGTACTCATAAGAATAAATTGATAGTGTGTCAATTAGCTTGTAAACCTAGGCTGTACGTAGTCAATCTTAGTCATTAAGATGGAAATTTAAGCTTAATTCTCACCTGTTCTTCAGGCATGTTGCAACACATCCAGAAACTGTTTTATTTCAGCACTAAAGGAGTGTCAAGTCTGCAGTGTCTACAATGCATAATGTATATTGATCACATTTTGACCCAAAGCCAAACTCTTAAAGCATTAAAATAAGTTTAGTTAGCAATTCTAGTAATATCTGATTCAGTTAATGCACATACAACCCACTGTGTTATAGTATCTTTTTAGTCTAATTAAATACATTCCTGTTGTGCTCTGTTCTCATAAGAAATTATGACAAAGAATTAATAAAGTTGTGTAAGTCACATAATCTATCCATTTATGCTCCATTTTATCTAAATTCCTTTCCCATTGTTGTTCCAGCTGTGAAAACTAAGCTGGATTCCCTCAAGTAACGCAGTTAATTGGGTTGAGGCTCCCTGGTCAGTATATTTATTTTAACTGCAAATATTTTCTTACCAAGAAAAAAGGGAAAAGAAAACCTGACTCTTGAGAGATACTTTAATGAAAGCAGATAAGCAGGCAAAGCTGGTACCAGAAAGTATCAATTAGACATAAACTTCATGAACAAATGCAAAGGATGCCATCTGATTTGAAAAACTCATTTGTTTAAAAGGACTTCAAGAGATATTTCTAAATATTCCTTTTTAAAAAGTAAATTTCATGGAATAATGTAATTGCTTTATCTCTGTTTCTTATATTTTCTGTGTTTCTGGAATAACAAAATGTGTTATAATTTTTTTAGAATAATAAAAACAAAGTGAGTTAGTCTGGGTAGATTAGAGAAACAAATCCACAAAAACTCACAGATGCATCGGAGAGAGTTTTATATAAAAGGTAAGTTTACATTAAAAAAGGATCCCAACCCAGTCCAGTCCAAGTCCGTAAGTCCGACATTAGTCCATAGGTTCAACACCAATCTACAAAGGCCTCCTCAAACTCACAAAACACATGCAATGATGCTGACGGCTGGAGGAAAGTCGAATCAGTGTGTGTGTAAGCATCTCAGCGCTGGCAGGGGTCTCCACACGGCTGCTCCAGCACCCAGGGCTGTATCGGGGTAGGTCCATGTGACTATGAGGGATGTCTCCCAGGAAGTGAGCCTTTCCCACTGAGACAGAGAACTAGCTAAGGCATCTGCAACCTGGTCCGACCATCAGAGAGCGAAAGACCATAAAGACAAGGCTCCCTGAGCCATTTATCTCTCTGCCCTTCAATTAAACTGCCCATCAATTAATCCCACATGTGTTCATCAGCTAGGTTGGCACAACAAACCTTAACTATCACACAAAGAAACAAGCAAATGCATCTGAAATGTCTTAGAAACACCAAGAATGATGTCTTAGAAAACATACAAACAATTCGATTTTAGGAAAGGACAAGTTAGCATATTTATTAGAAAAAATAAAATTAACATGTTTGTAAATGAGTACTTAAGAATACAAACCTGCCAAAAGTATTTGTGTGCTAGATATATCTAATGCACATAACACAAAATGGTTATTTCAATCAGGGAGCTTATAAACCAAGCTAGACTTTGTGCAGTCAAGTTGATTCTGATGCATAGCCAAATTATAGAAGAAAGGAGAACTACCTCATAGGATTACCAAAGCTCTAAATCTTATGAAACTAGACTTTTACATCTTTGTCCCACCGAGAGTCTGATGAGTTAGCAGTCAAGTGATAAACCACTGTATCAGCAAGGCTCCTTGAAGCAGCTGATACATATGACTTGAGCCAGCTGATACGTATGACAAGTCCTTTTCATCTTTATAGCCAAAGTTAGAAATGCACACAAACAAAAACATGCCCTCTGGTCAATGAAATAATGCTGGAAACGTTTCCTAAATCAACTTCCAAATGGTCTAGTAGTTTCATAGTAAGGTTTACATAAGAAGTGGGAGAAATTGCCTTATCCACCAGAGAAATGTGAATTCTTGAAACTTTGTCTTATATTATCTCTCAGGAGATGGTGGAATTGAATGATTGGCTTTACAGTTTTTCTTTAATTTGATCTCTTTTGGTAATCATGCTGATCTAATAAAGGGGAGAGAAAGCAAGGAATATTGCAGGTGTATGAAAACAAGAAGAAAAATAGTACATAAAATAAAATAGTATTTACATAGCCATTCTCTCAATTATTACATGTCCCTCTTAGAAAACTGTGATTTGGGTCTGTGTTGGATTGTCCTGAGTTCATTTTACTAATAAGAAAAATCAGATTGCTTCAGTGGATTGCTGAAAGTCCTAACTAAAGTTATTGCAAAGACAAAGCAAAACCTCAAGCCACTTCCCTTCAGTTAAGTTTAGCTTATTAAGAATTGCTCCATGGCTTTCTGTGGCTGATGCTAAGTGTCATCAAGCCAGTTCCGTTTCATAGCGAACAACAGGGTACAATTCCTGAACTTGTGCTGTAGAGACTCCTGCGCTGAGTTCACTGCAGTTGGCATGCCAGTTCGTCTCGTAAAGGCCTTCCTCTTTGTGTTGTGGATGTTGTTAGTCTCCTTTAGCCCCCACGATGCCCTCATTCAAGTTCCAGTCAAACAGTAAACGAGTTGATAAAGCTCTAATGTAGGCACGCTTTCTGTTCTCAAACATTTGATATCAAGAAAGCAGCATTTTCCCACGGACAAAGTTAATAAGTGTTCAGAAAGGAGGAGACATGGGAACGGGAATCCTGGGATGGAATGTGATGTGATGTTACATTGAGGGGAAAGCAATGCATGGAATGAACCACCGTGTGTATGAAGTGTTGAGTGTGAAAATGATGTATTGCTTTTTTGAGACTCTGGTGTAGTTACTTGCGTAATCTGACCCTAGCACGCATTCCATGATGCATTGTAAGTGCGCACATCTACCCCTGTGGTTACCGTCCCATCCTGGAGTAAAGTATCTGTTTTCATGCAGAAGGATTAAGGTGAGATATACCTTGAGTTCTAGCTTTTCTAGAGAATACGACTAAAATCACAAGTCTTAGTTTCTTTGATCTTTAGATTTACAGACATCTTTGATATCTGTGGTAACATAAGAATTAATGTCTTGTTTTAATCTGCCTCCATAATACACAAGCCAGCTTAATTGAGCCAAGCAAGGGGCCGGGATCATAAAAGTGGCTGAAACTAGTTCTGAACTAGTTCTAATCTGCACAGACGTCATCAGTGTGCCTTCTACCTAACCTCTGACTTGACGAGGCACACGTCACTCCTCCAGTAAAGCCCTGGCTGTGGACCAGGAGCCGTCTTGGTGCTTTTTCTGCTTATGAACTAAACATGTAGGAAGACTAGTGCTGAGTCACATGGTGATGGATATCAATCAGTTATGGTGCTAAAAGAGAACCCTCCCAAGACTCAGGAAGCCATTTCATGTCACGAGTCCCAGTGAATCCTTTTGCTAGGCTAAGCAAGTGAGACCTTTTTCTTTTAATTTGGGACATGGTTTTTCTCTGTAGCTGCACTCTGCAATTTCTCAAAGGTCACACTTTTTTTCCAGGATCCTACATCTGGCTTGAATCTGTGTGACCTTCAGTTCTTGGAACTTGGGCCAGCCGCCTATTCTACAACTTTTGCAGTCTTATGAGTTAACTGCCCTATTTGGTGTGAATGATGAGACTCTGCCAGACAAATATCTGAACTATGAGTGTGGGATTTATGAGCCTCCACAATAGCATGAGCCATGTCCTTGAGGTGTGGTCAGAAATTATGTAGCATTGAGACATAACAGAGGGTATTGAGGGGTGGCCTTGTGGATGATATTAGGAATGTTCGTGAGATACCGAATTTTGGAAAAGTTGAACATTTGGGATCAGCCTTATGCTAATATTCCCCAATAAATATATCCTGTGTAAACAAACTAATTTCACAACCAATGATATAAAATATTTAATGAATATTCATGATCACTTGGTCTTATATTTCTGGATTAATGTTTTTTTCTTAAGGATCTGTTTATAGCATATTCCAAAATTCCATTTTAACTCATATTAGTTTTAATATTTTAATTTACTACTACATACCAGGAATGACACAACAAAGAAGAATGGCTTTGAATTCATTGTCAGAAAGGAGATCTCAAGACGTATTCTGAAGTATAATACTGTCTGTTGTAGTTATATAATATGTTGTCAATTTGAGAGGAGAAAGAGTGAATCGGTGGAGTTTAGCATGTCAATCAGTTTAGGATCTCAGCTTGATGACCTCATTTGGAGGTGCTAAGGAGATAAATAGGTCACTGATTGGAGGTGGGACACACACTCACTCCCTGGGAGACATAGCAGGTGACAAGACACATGGAACTATGCTAGTGCCCGTTAGGTGGAGGAACCACGTGGAGACCCCTGCCAGCCCTGAGATGCTTACAATGCCACTGGATCCATAAAACTTCCTAACCACTTGCTTGTGATCTTCCTGCATTCAGTATCATTGCATGTGCTTCATGAGTCTGAAGAGGAATTTTTAGATTGGCTCAGGACAGATGGGCTAATACTGGACTTATGGACTTGATCTGGACTGGGCTGGGATATTTTCTTGATATTCAATTGCTCTTATATAGAGAGCTCTTTCTTATACATAAGTGTGTTCATGAATTTGTTTTTCTAGTTTACCCAGACTAACACACTGCCTATGATAGGATTATATCTATCCATCTTCAAGGAACTCCAAGCAAACAACTATTACTCAAATTTATGCTCCAACTAAAAAAGCTAGTGATAAGGAAATTAAAGAATTTTACCAACATCTTTAGTCTGGTATAAACTAATCAAATATGAAATCAAGATGCATTGATGATTATTGGAAATGGAAATGAAAGAATTAGAAAAACGAGGAAGCAATAGTAGTTGGAATATAGAATCTTGGTGATAGAAATTAAGCTGGAGATTGCAATATAGAATTTTTCAAGAAAAATGACAAAATACCTTTTTTTCCCAATACCACAAATGGTGATTATACACACGGACTTCTTCAGCTAGAACACTGTGAGGGGAGGCAATTCAGAAGCTCTATATCAGCAGCTAAAATCAGGCCATGGGCTGACTATGTAACGGACAATTAATTGCTCAGTGTAAGTAATGTGTAATTATGAAAATTTTTTTCTTTAAGTCCAAGAGAGCCAAAAAAGCAAGCTGAGGCTATCCCACCTGAATTTGGAAGCTATCTTAACAATAGATTTGCTACATTGAACATTAATGACAGAATAACTGAGGAACTGTGAGCAGATATCGAAATATATTCTTTTAAAAATCATTTTATTAGGGGCTCATACAACTCTTATCACAATTCATACATACATCAATCGTGTAAAGCACATTTGTACATTCATTGCCCTCATCATTCTCAAAACATTTGCTCTCCACTTAATCCCCTGGCATCAGTTCCTGATTTTTCCCTTCCCTCTCCGCTCCCTCTCCCTCATGAACCCTAGATAATTTATAAATTATTATTTTGTAATATCGTGCACTATCTGATGTCTCCTTCACCAACTTTCCTGTTGTCCGTCCTCCAGAGAGGAGGTTATATGTAGATCCTTGTAATCGGTTCCCCCTTTCCACCCTACCCTCCTTCCACCCTCCTGGTATTGCACTATCCCCACTGGTCCTGAAGGGATCATCCACCCCAGATTCCCTGTGTTTCCAGTTCCTATTTTTACCAGTGTACATTCTCTGGTCTAGCCATATTTGTAATGTAAAATTGGGATCACAGTAGTGGGGAGGTGGGGAGGAAGCATTTAGGAGGTAGAGGAAAGTTGCATGTTTCATCATTGCTGCACTGCACCCTGACTGACTCGTCTCCTCCCTGCCACCCTCCCATAAGGATATGTCCAATTGCCTACAGATGGGCATGCTCCATCATTCACAATGCTATTTTTTTCTGATAATGCCTGATATCTGATCCCTTCAACACCTCGTGAGCACACAGGCTGGTGTGCTTCTTCCATGTGGGCTTTGTTGCTTCTGAGCTAGATGGAAGCTTGTGTACCTTCAAGCCTTTAAGACCCCAGATGTTATATCTTTTGATAGCCAGGCACCATCAGCTTTCTTCACCACATTTGCTTATGCACCCGCTTTGTCTTCAGCTATTGTGTCGGGAAGGTGAGCATCATGGAATGCCAGTTTAATAGAAGAAAGTATTCTTGCATTGAGGGAGTACTTGAGTGGAGGCCCAATGTCCATGTGCTACCTTAATACTAAATCTACACATATATGCACATAGATCTATTTCCACATCCTCATATATAAATATATTTACATATGAACATGCCTTTATTTAGACCTCTATAAATGCCTTTTACCTCCTATCTCTTTCCTCTATTTCCTTTTACATTCCTCTTGTCCCACTATCATGCTCAGCCTTCATTAAAGTTTTAGTAATTCCTCTTGGTTACATTACTATTGATCCCGCCCTACCAGGCCTCCTATACCCTCTCACCACCAATTTGGATCATTTGTTGTTCCTTTGTCCCTGGGTTTGTTAACACCACTACCTTTCCCCCACCTCTCCCTCTCCCATGTCCCCAGAGAACTGTTGGTCTCTTTGTTTTCTCCTCCAGATTATTCAACCAGCCTTGTCTTATTTAGACAGACCTGTGGAGATTATAACCTGAACAAAAACAAGACAGAGCAAAACCAAGCAACAAAAGAAAAGAAAACAACAACAATAAGCCAATGACAAACAAAACAAAAACACAACAATGAGAAAGAAAAGCTTATAGTTAGTTCAAGGACTGTTTGTTGGCCTTTAGGAGTGTTTTTCAGTCGAGTCTGTTGGGGCATCAAGCCTTGGCCCCAAAGTCTATTTTTGGTATTCCTGAAGACTTGGTTGCTCTGCTCCCCTTACTGTTCCATGTCCCTAGTGTTTTGCCTTGGTGTGGTGAGATCAGATCGGGCAGAATTCCCACACTCAAAACATCATTCTTAAAGAAAGCAAAAGATCATTGATATGCAAGGGAAGAAAGAGGAGATCAAAGTGAATGTCAAGGGACTCTAAAACTAACTCTTAATCATAGAATAGCTAAGGCAAATGGAAGAAATGGTATAGTCAAAGAGCACTTCAAGAAGACAAAGTAAAATGTTACAATGAAATGTGCACATCCCTGGAGTTAGAAAATAAAAAAGAAAGATAGAGTCAACTCCTACTAACTGGAAGAACCCAAGGAATAATATTTGAGTCTCAGGTTGCAGTGTTAAAGATTATATCAGCAAAATATTAAATGATGCAGAGAACATCAAAAGAATATAGAGTCAATGTCCCATAAAGAGCTGGTAGACATTCCATCATTTCAGGAAGTAGCACATGTAGAAGAGCCAATGATACTGAAGGAAGAAGTTCAAATTTGGTAGATTAAACTGAAGCATTCACCAAAATCAAGGGACTCAGAATTGATTAGAATTTAAATAGAAATGTTTCAACAGGCTGATGAAGCACTGGAAGCATTCACTCCTCTATCCCAGGAGACTTGGAAGACAGTTACTTGGCCAACTGATAGGAAGAGATCCCTATTTGTACATATTCCAAAGAAAGTTTACACAACAAAATGCACGAATTTTAGAATAATGCCATTAATATCAAATGAAAGTAAGTAAAATTTAGCTGAAAACCATCCAATAGTGGTCAGGCCAGATTGAGAAGAGGATGTGGAACATGGGATATTATTGCTGATGTCAGATGGATCTTGGCTGAAAACAGAGAGTACTTAAATGACATTTACTTGTGTTTGTATGTGTTTTACTATGCCAAGGCATTTAACTATGTGGATGACAACAAACTATGAATAGCATTGAGAAGAGTGGGGATTCCAGAACATTTCATTGTGCTCATGCAGAACATGTACATGGATCAGGAGGCAGTTGTGTGAACAGAACACGGTTTAAAATCAGGAAAGGTGCACGCCAGGGTTATATCTTCTCGCCATACTTAATCAATTTGTATGTTGAGCAAATAATCAGAGAAAGTGGATTGTATAAAGAAGAATATGGCATCAGGATTGGAGGAAAGTTTATTAACAACCTGAGATATACAAATGATACAACTTTGCTTGCTGACAGTACGGAGGACCAGAGGGCCTTACAGATGAAGACCAAGAATTGCAGCCTTCAGTATGGATTACAACCTATTGTAAAGAAGACCAAAATCCTCACAACTGTACCAATAGGTAACATCATGATTAATAGAGGGGGGAAATGAAGTAATCAAGGATTCTGTCTTGCTTGCATCCAAAATCAATGTTCATGGGAGGAGTATTCAAGAGATAAGATGACTTGTCACATTGGGGAAATGTGTTACGTGAGATCTCTTTAGGGTAATGAAAACAAAGATGTTACTTTGAGTACTAAAGTGTGCCTGACTGAAGCCACTGTATTTTCTTTCAATCACTTCATATGCACGTGAAAGTTGAACATTGAATAGGTAAACCAAAGAAAAAGCATGTCCTTGCATTGTGGTGCAGGGGAGGAATATTGAAAGCACTACAGACTGCTACAATGACAAACAAATCTGTCTTGGAAAAAGTACAGCAAGAGTGTTCCTTGTTTGATCTTCATAAATAAGTGCTCTTTGTCAAGCAAGCTACGGTATATCAGTAACCAAATTAAATTTTAAAAAATATTGTACACATATGTATCATTGTCAAAATAAGACTTAAGAAGTATGTTCATTATTTCCTTTCTTTGCCATCTTTCTACTACGTTATGATGAATTTCACACTAATTTTTTCAAAGTGCAAAGGTATTAATTATGTAACTCTTTCACCTGTTTTGAGAATCTGAGCACAGGAAGCGGGCAGGAGGTTAGGGCACAGGTGAGGGAACTGCACTGTGATTGAACTTCATGATGGCTTGAATCTGCAGTATACTTCAACCCCTTAGTTCAAAATCTAGTTGCACAATAGAAAATTAATTGCCCAGGGAAATATCTTGGACACAAATGCCATTGAACTTATTTGGGAAAATCTTAATGCTGGAAACAAATCTTCTAGAAAATTGGAAAAAAAAAAAAACTTTGACTAATCTTGGAGGTAGCTTTACACTTAAGCGACTGGCCTGAAGAAGCAACATTGTCCTATGGAGAGAAAGCACCTGATGTGTCATTAACACCATACAAATTCCATTAGAACCCCAAATGATGAGACTAAAAATAATTATATCGCCTCCGTGTTAACTATGGCAAGTAATGAGAACTGTACACAGAAAAAAATAGGTAAGATGAATAAACCCAAATGCCTACCTTAAAATATTTATGTATGCAAATACAAGATTTCTTCCTTCCTGAAGCAAACAGAAATGCTCAAGCTGCCAGCCTGAATTTCTCTGGGTAACATCTGTTTTCCTTATTTAAAAATCCTTTCTATCTCCATAGATACAGCTAAACATAAATAGAAGAGAAAGTTCTGAGGATTCCCATGACTCAGCTTTTAGTATTTCCTGTAGTATAGGGAACACATAGTAAGTGGGAAATATGTATATGGATTTAATTATTTTTTTAAGTCTCACTTCACTTTCACAAATTGTATGGACCTGAATAGTGTATGGTCATCTATTTGCCAATTATGATGTTTCAAATGTATCTATTACTTCATTTCTGAAATTTTTCTCTCACTCCGACTAATCTGACCACCTATTTTGCATATTTTAATTATGTATTTGTAAGTAGTATCAAGAAGTCCCTGGGCAGCGCAGTTTGCTATTAGCTACTAACCAAATGATTGGCAATTAGCACTTAGTCATTCTTTGAAAAAAGTTTTTGCAAAAAGTCGTACAAAGAAAGATCTTACTAAAAATTTCCAAATAATTTTAGCCGGGGTTCAGTGCGGAGTGCCCCTCATCCCGGGAAACGGGGCGCGGCCAGAAAGGCGGCCACCCCCTCGCCCATCACGCACCGCACGTTCGTGGGGACCTGGTGCTAAACCATTCGTAGACGACCTGCTTCTGGGTCGGGGTTTCATACTTAGCAGAGCAGCTCCCTCGCTGCGATCTATTGAAAGTCAGCCCTCGACACAAGGGTTTGTAAAACAAAAAGTAAAAGAAAGTAAATTTCAAAAATTTCTAAATAATTTAAAGCCAAGAAAACCCTATGGAGCAGTTCCAAATAGTAACACAGAAAGGTGGCCGTGCTCCAAGTCAATTAACAAAGGATTTGTTTGCTTGTTTGATTTCTATGTCATAAGATGATAGTTAAAACCATGAATGACTTCTATCTTCATGAATTGACACATTGTGGCAGTTACATAATCTCTAGTCAAATTGAGAAAGAGTGAAGTCTAGCCTTCCAATCAGGTCGCAGCTTGATGACCTCATTTGGAGATGCAAAGGCAATAAATAGCTCACTGGAGGCCAGACACACTCTCTGTTTTGTCTTCCTGTTGACAAGATACATGGAGCCATGTGGAGACCCCTGCCAGCACTGAGATGCTTCCACCACCACTGGATCCACAAGACTTTCCATCCACTGACCTATGATCTTCCTGCATTGGCATCATTGCATGGCAGTGTGGGTCTAAAGAGGAATTTATCGTCTAGTATTGACATATGGAGTAATATAGGACTTGTGGACTTGATCTGGACTGAACTGGGATATTTTATTAATGTACAATAGCTCTTTGATATAAAATTCTCTCTTACACACATGAGTGTCTATGAATTTGCTTCTCTAGTCAACCCGGACTAGCATACACATAGATAAAACAGGTATGTTTTTCTTCTTTACATATATAATAATATACAATAACAACAAACCCCCCACAAGTGTTATTTGACTACATCATAATAAAAATATGATCAGTACAAATAGTCCATAATTAAATTGGAAATGGAAAAACTGAATTTCCACAAATGAAGAACAGAACTCATTCTGTTATCAGATAAGAAACAGTGTGCTGGTATAAAGATGTTGTGGCAGGGAATACAGATGAAGTGCACTTCAAGGTACAGGGAAGAAATCTTATTGATATCATATATAAGCACTATAGAGCATGAACACGTAATTAAGGTTTCTAACAGAAAGAACACTTCATGCTCACACACCTGACTGCAACCAGCTATGAAGTGCCATAGCTTTACCTCCCCTCCTGCTTCTCAAATTCGGGAAACCTGCCTATGAGGTGAGCAAGGGGTTTTGAGAAAGGTAGTTCCTGACTCTGGCTTCTTATCTGTAAGCACAGAAAGGAGAGCAGCAGTGGTGCCAGATTTTAAAAACCAAGAACGTTACTTTGTCTCAAAAAAGATGAATTTGACCAATTTTATAAAGAAAGAAAAAGAGATAAGCACAATAAACTGGAATAAATAAGAAATATATACACTGAAGTAGCTCTCTTGCAATCATGTAAATACAGTAACATAAAACCTAAAAAAAAGTACCATATATATTCAAGTATAAGCCAACCTGACTATCAGTCAAGGCACTTAATTTTACAATAAAAACTGTATTGAAAATGTGCTGAAAAACTCAGCTCATACACGAGTATATATGGTAATCAAGATTTTGATGAGGCAAAATAAACTGGAAAAAAATGAGGGTAAGTGAAAAAGTATTGCCACAAAATTATAGAGACCATAACAATTGTCAAAATGTAAATGTCAAACTACGAAGCTGTTGCTCTTTGTGTCCATGTAGGTCTATACACTGCAGAAGACAATATTTCCATTTCTCCAAACCTTCTCTGAAGAATGTAGCGCTCTTCAATTTACACCATAATCCAAATGGCACTTTGTCGCTACGGGGACCCAAACCACATTCCTGTTCAGTGTTCTCTGAATCTGGTGAACAAACCGCAGGGGGGTAAAAGCAGTGACATAAGATGGATGGGTTAAGGTTTTTCATAGGAGAGACCTTGCTGCTCCCCACAAATGCACAGATACAGAGTAGTGAGAGAAAGAAAAAATTCCTTGTTACAACTGTGAGGCCTTTTTCTCACCAATACTCTGTTTCAGGGTTTTTTTTCCTTAAAATAACTTTATAATCATTCCAATAATTATCCAGCATCCTTTTATAAAATAAATTTTATAAAATTATATAAAATTTTATATAATTATATAAAATTTTATAAAATTATCCAGCATCCTTTTATAAAATAAAAATTAAAAATTACAGCGCCCCCCGCCACCACCACCATCCAAAGGTTACCTTTACTTTCCAAGTGAAGCCAAACTAAAAGTCCGGTCACTAGCTGCTGCTGCAAGCCACAGAGATCAGAAGCAGCATGTATTTATTAACAGATCTGGAGGGACAGTAAGATATTTCACAAAGAATGCCTGCCTTCATCAATACACGTGGGGCTTCTAGACTTTTCCAAGCGTTGATTTGCTTATCACATTCCTTTCTCCATGCTTATGGCTTTCCCATCTAGGAGTACAATCTATATTTCTTAAGGGACATGGGCGTGTCAGTACATTTTATTACATTCCCTTCTTAAAGTAAATGTATATTCTTACTTTCAGTGCTACACCCTTCTAGTTTTCCTCTTGACTAAAACTTTATCTTAACTTTAGGCTAACAATGTAATACTAATTAATTAATAGCACTAACTCATTAAGCCCAAACATCTGGGGCACATACCAGGTAGGAAATGGGGGTGGATTTTAGTTAGAATGAGAATAGGGAGGATAACCAAAGCTGTGGGTACCAGGAACAATATTCAAACCCTAAAATGTGATCAAATATTAGAAGCATACTGGAATTCATTGAAGCCCTCTCTCACAAGGTGGTCTCTGCCTTGCATTTTTCTTAGATATACACAACCAGTTTTTTTTAATAAAGTCATTACAAATATGTGCAAAACTTCTCCAAGGTATGAAATTCCTCTTACAAAAGAGAATGAACCATCAGAAACCAGAACAGAATTTATCCAAGCTTATTGCCTCTCTGAGGTTCCAAACACCTCCACAGCCATCCTACCCACCCCCACACATAGGTTCCTAGGTACATATAGTGCAAACTCTGCCTTGGATTTAACTAATCTACTAGATCCCTTTGCAAGTCATTGATTGGGTCTTGCTCTCTGGATTGTATTGCCAAATTTAAGATTCATCAATATTTAAGATTCATTCCATCATAACATTAGTTTCAATCTTGTTCAATCTAGTATACTCTTGATCTATTGAAGGATAGATCAACTCTTTGAATTAATTGATCTTCATTCAACACTTACTGAACCCAGCAAGCTGAAATTTTGCTGAGATAAAAATATTCCTAGAAACGTAAAATGTCAAATCATGTAAAATCTCAACTTCAATAGCTTCTATGACATGTTACAGTCCTCTTGTGCAGATTTATGGACTTCAGAAAGTTTCTACCTTCCTGGAAATTGACAGGAACCCAATTCTTTCATTTTCTCTGAGGCAATTTCTAAATATATATCGCATTGTGTTAAAGAGCTTACTTTCTGTGACAGGAGTTTTCATTTTTCTTGTTCATTGCTGAATTCCTAACCCTTCAGCAGTGAGAAAGAAGACCTGATGCACACTAATTTGGCACTTTGGATTTTAGAGAATACTCAAAATCTTGTGGGCCCTGCTCACTGCATACCTCCATTAAGAGATGGGTGTTATAGCAAATGATGGGTGTTATAGCAAAGCGTGGTGAAAACAACAGACGGTGCCTGACAATTAGAAAGAACAGCATATGGGGTCATAGAGGCTTATCTTCAAACGAGTCGTCATCTATGTGAGGCATAAGCAGAGTTGACATAGAAGAAGCACATCAGACTATGTGAGCTAGGAAGGATAAATAATAATAATAATAAACCAGGGGAGAGAACAGTGTTAGAGCTTAAATTTTGAACATTTTGTTAATAGTAGACTATGGATGACAGTGGAAACTCAAAACTTATATCCAGCACCCTCCCTGCAAATCAAGCCTCTGATAAATCACCTCTGACCATGGACCAGAGAAGGGAAAGGCCTTGTTTTCTCAGAGTATGTTACAGGGTGGATGACTGCCACTGCAGTTAGGTCAGCATGTGACATCTTGTCATTTGATCTCTCTCTTGATCCAATGTATAACTGATCTGATTTTTAATAGTTTCTGTTTTATTTTCAACTGAGATTTTCCAGTTTTATTGTGTTATTGTTGTTGGGCCATTCATTTTTGTTTTGTATGGCTACTGGTGATTTTCTGGATATGAATCATAGGAGAGGAAATCCTATAGAGACAATGCCTGGATTAAGAGTTTCAAAGAGACAAAGCAGGGGAAGGTGTTGGGAAATGGAGAGCTAACAACAAGGAATACAAGAATAAATACCCTAGAATTGATAGAGGTGATAATTGTATACTTCTTATAAGTATGATTGAACTATTGAAATGTGTAATATGCATGTCAGTGCAAGTGTTAAAATAAATAAACTATTTTTTTTAATTTTGTCAATTAAGAACAGGGGAAAAAGAGATTCCAGCATTAGTATGGTAACCAGAAATGAATAGACATTTGCTAGGACACACCTTGGAGAAGAAATGCAGAACATCGAGGAAACACTCCTGGCTTTGTGGCTGCATTTCTTGAGACACCGAATCCTGAGTGCTCTGCCTTGAAAGATTTAGGGTGAAGTGACCGAAATGCCAAGCCAAACGCCTTAGATTATAAAATGAGAAACGGAAGAACAGAGGTATGAATCAACAAGGTTTCCTGATACTGTTCTTCAGTTTTCAGAAGTGTTGATTTAAATTCTTGATTTTGCACCACACACTGAAGCATCGAAACCGATGGTCCTGCTATTCGTGGAATTTGCTGCTATGTGCTCTTCTCTCCCTGCAGATGCTCCTTACGCGTTTTCCCCACACGGGGTATTTAAGTTGCTGTGCCTCATACAAGAGTCCTGGTGACTAAAAGTTGAGAACGCAAGTCCACCTGCCACCTTATGGGAGAAAGACGTAATAGACTGCTCTGTAATGAATACAACTTTGAGACACTGATGGAATGTGTCCTATGCTCTTATGAAAGGCACAGAGTGGGGGCTTGGATTGATTCTTCAAACAACCACGTGCTTCTTTTTCCTAATTTTAGTTTATGATCTATAACTAGAAAGATAAAATAATTTAACAAAAATATCAATTGAAAAATTTGTTTCAAGTCATCTTAAAGGTGCTGTTTAAAGGTTAATGAGGTCATTTTTATTATCTGGTATTTTTCCTTTTATTACATTCTTACTCATTTGTTGGTATTTCTACAAGAACATTCGAGTTTTCTGTCTTCAGAGTTAACCCTACCTACTTAGCTTCAGGAGAGAAATATAAAATTATTCAGATTTTTCTGTCAATATAGTTTATGTATGAGCTGTTTAAAAATTTAGTGCAATTTCTAGTTCTCTCCTGGGCTGCATATATATCATGGAATTTTTTGCTTCAGTAATGCATCATCTTTTCTGATATGACTTAGACCCTCATGAATCAGCAGTTGAGTCCAATGGAGAAATTGATCAGATTATTCAGAAATAAATATGCAATGTTATGAGAACGGATGCAGGTAGATGAAGAGAATTACCAGATTATTAGAACAAAATGTTCTTGCCTTGAGGGAATACTTGCTTGCCTTCCCAACAAGATCGCTGGATGGATTATAGACAAAATGGGTACCTAATGAAACATGGATAAAAAGGTTATGGTGTCTGGTTAATGAAAAATATAGTATCTGGAGTCTTAAAAGCTTGAAGTTAAACAAGTGGCCATTTGGCAGGGAAGCAACAAAGTCCACATGGAAGAAGCACACCAGCCTGTGTGATCAGGAGGTGTCGACAGGACCAGGTATCAGGCATCACAAGACCCAACACAAATAATTATATTGAATGAGGGAAGGCAGAATGGAGACCCAGAGCCCATCTACAGACAATTGGACATGCCCTCACAGAAGGATCACAATGAAGGACTAGCCAGCCAGGGTTCAGTATAGCACCAATGAAATACACCCCTCCTTTAATTTTTAAATGTTTCCTCCCCCCATTATCATGACACCAGTCCTACCTTACAAATCCTGCTAGACCAAGCATGTACACCAGTACAGTTAAGAGATCTTAACACATGGAATCCAGGACAAATAAACCCCTCAAAAGCAATAAAGGGAGTAGCGATCACATGAGGGTTGGGGGAAGAGGGAGCAGAGAAGGGGTAGAGAGGGGAACTGATCGCAATGATTGACATATAATCCCCACCCCACCCCAACTCCCTGGGGACAAACAGAACTGTGGAAGAAGGGAGACAGTAGATACTGTAAGATATGAAAACAATAATAATTTATAATGTATCAAGGGGTCATGAGAGTGGGAGGGTAAGAAGGGAGGGGGGAAAGGGGCTGATATCAAGAGTTCAAGTAGAAATAAAATGTTTTGAAAATAATGATGTCAGAATATGTACAAATGTGCTTGATACAATTAATGTATAGATTATTATGAGCTATAAGAGCCACTAGTAAAATGATTTATAAAAAGAAAAAGGATGACCAGATTAAAACAGATAAGGTAGCAATTCTGTGTAGGAATCTTAGTCCTGGAATCCTTCCTGGGTTATTTCAATCTATATACATTTCTTAGTTGCTGTTTTGTATAGGAATTACTCAATTGAATATGTGAACACAACTCATAAAGCTACTTTGTGCAGGTATTAGATGCAGGCAGATGTAAGAACAGTTGGAAGAGATCAGCTTAGAGGGTAGGGATGCATAGGAACAAATGAATGTTTAATTAAAATAGTATGGGGTAAAGAAGCGATGAATATGCTTACCGATCATTTAATTACCGAATAAATCTAAAATTATATACACAGCAGTTTGAAGGGATTTATTATGATTTTCAAAGGTTATTAGATAGCATATGAATGACAAATTATTTTGGATATAGTTGAACAAAATATGATGTATAGTGTTTATATGAAATTTAAGCTAGGAATGTTTCGAGAAAATTGTTTTTGGAAAGTTCTATATAGGAATTCTAGGATATTCTTATTGAATCATGCTTATACTTTAACATTATAGATCTCAATACTAGTGTCATTTACATAATTTATGCAGGAGTAGCATTAAAATTAGAAGTCATTAAAACTGACTATTTTAGTATGCTTATTTTGAATCTCAAGAATGTGTGAACATTTCCATCATCTACTCAGTGTATATTCAAAAGCCGAAAAATAAACAAGAAATCGACTATATTCAGAAAACTGCGCAATGCACTTTTAAGAAACGGCTTTAATTCAGCACTTAAAACATCTGGATTACATAGGTCTGGCAAGATGGCACCCAGATAAGCAGCCCACATTAGGAGCTCCATGGCGATCAGTGGACCCAGAGTCTAGAAAGACAAGTGGGGCTTTTGGGTAAGTGAAAAGACTACTGTGACAGCCTAGAGTACATCCTCAGTCCAGGAGGCATCCTTTCCCCCATCTAGTTTCACTCTGGAGCCCCGGGGATCTGCTACTTGATCCCAGGAATTCCCCGGCCTCCACCGATGTGCTACTTCAGACCCTGCCATGGCCACTACCCTCCACTGTACTCCTTCGGCCTGATTGCCACACTTGGAGCTAGCCAGCTGCCCTACTGAGTCCCCCACAGGGCAACTGGCCGCCAGCAGCACTCTCCACCACGACCTGGTACCTTCTCCGATACGCCCTTCACCTTAATGGCTGCCGTAGCCAAGCTTAGGCCCAACCCACCACCCACTCACAGCTCCAGTGGCTGTACATAGACCCAGCCCGCAGTCTTCCTGTAATCAGTTTAGTCACTTGTGACAGCGGTGGCTTCTCTCATCCTACCACCCAGGGTAGGTAACAGTGACTTTTCCCCCTTTGCCGCTGTGCGATGCCACTGCCCATGGCTGAAGCAGCTTCTCCTGCTCTTGCACAGAGTCCTTTCCCACAGCTGGTCCCTCCGTTGCCCAGCACCCCATCCTGTAGCAGTGGAGCTCTTCACCAGGAAACCCCTGCTGTGGCAGCTGGAATTTTCCCCAAATTGGCCAGCACTCCCACACACAGAGCTACACTCACTGCCTGCCACTGCCCCACCCATGTGCCCTGGGGGGGGGCCACCAGACCTGCCCTCCAAATAGAGAATCCCAGCTGTCTAAGGAGAGTAAAACCCTAGTGAGATAAAGAAGTTGCCCAATCCCCCCAGCACAGTGGGCTATCGAAAGCCCACAGAAGCATTCCTACCAACCACACACAGAGGGAGCCCAGGGCTATTTGACTCCCTGGAAAATGGCACTAAGCTCCCCCAAAATGACACAGAAACAGCAAACTGCTTTCACAACCTCAACAAAAAATCAGAAGAAACAAAATGTATTGTCAGATGAAGTCCTGAAACTAGCTATGTGTGTAGAACAAATAGAAGTTGTAGTACCACAGAAATAAACCTTCAGAATGTTGCTTGGAGCTATATAGGATATGAGGGGAGCATTACAGAAAAAGAATGAAACAACACAGAAGATAAAGTCCACGTACCATGGGGAAATACACGAGTTAAGGGTAGAGCACCAACGGTAAATACAAGAGTTAAGGAACTAGGTAACAAAAGCAAATAGCAAGTTAACAGGGTTCTCCAACAGACTAGAAGCCGAGAATCATACCAATGACCTTGAGGATAACTGGGCAAACTTCAGCAAACGGGACAGTCAAACAAAATAATCAAAGAAGCTGAAGAAAACCTCAGAACAATGTCAGATGCTATGAAGAGGAAAACATCAGAATAATTGGACTACCAGAACAAGACACAACAAAGAAGTCAATAGAAAAAATAGCGAGGGAATAGAGGGAAACTTCCCCAACTTTATAAAACTCATCCAAGAAGCAGAGAGGACACAAGCTACACTGAATCCAAGGAAGAATTCACTAAAGCATATAATAATTAAAGTATCCAACTATAAGGCAAAGGATAAAATCATAAGAGCAGCTGCGGGGGGAAGGCAGTCACCTATAAAGGTACTCAAATAAGTATATTCTCAGACTTCTCAGCAGACACCATGAAGAAGAGAGCGCAGTAACATCTTCTGAAAATTGAAAGAAAATAATGTAAATCCAAGAATCCTCTATCCAGCAACATTATCTATCAAGATAGATAGAGAAGTAAGAGTCTTCTCAGACAAGGAAAAACTCAAAGAATATATGCATTAAAAGAAAACCAGCTGTACAAAAAATCCTTGCCGACCCAGTTTGTTCAGAAGAACAACATTCACTGAGCACAAATAGCAGACCTCCATGTACAGCAACTCCACCCAGAGGTCATAACATTGAAACAAGCTCCCAAGATAACATTGGCTCAATGGTGAAAAGATGGCAAGAATGAACCACACACTCATGTCCACAATGCACTGATAACAAGGTAGGTAGGAAAATACCCAACACAAAAGTTATGAGATGACATCACAGAGTCCACTGAGGGATGTTATAACTCTGAATATCAATGGACTGAACTTGCCCATTAACCTCCCTGGTGGTCTAATTATGTCAGTAATTTTGTACCAAAGTGGTACATTGTTTTGCATAAAATTTGTTGTTTATATTGTAGGCTTGTAATTCTTAAAAAATTACTCATTTTAATCTCATTAGTAGACATTCCAGGCATGATAAACTTTAATACACAGTTAACATTTACCCTGAGCCACACTCGGACTACCACCAGGGAGGTTAAAAGACAGAGACTAGTGGGCTGGCTTAGAAAACACAACCATCTATCTGCTGCCTACAAGAGACACATTTCCAGCTTGCTGACAGAAATAGGCAGAGAATCATATGCTGGGGGGAAATTATACCAAACAAATGACAATTCAAAAAGGCAGGTCCTAATCTCTGACAAAATTGATCTCAAGGTGTAAGTCATAGAAAGAGACAAGGAGGAGTACCATATAATGCCCAAGGGATCAGTAGACCAAGAACAAGTGAGCATAATAAACATTTATGCACACAACAAAGGACCTGTGAAATTCATCACTCACATGCTCCAAAAGATGAAAAAGGAAATCACAGGCTCAAATATCATATTAGGTGACTTTAATGCACTGCTATCTGAGAAAGATAATTCACCAGAAAATAAGCTTATCAAACTATAGAAATAAACTCTACAATTAGGTGACTTGAATTGGTAGACATTTTCAAAACTCTTCACCAATTTAAAAAAAATCACATTCTTTTCAAGCCCACATGGCTCATGCTGGGACAGAAGTAGAGCCTATGTAAATTCAAATACATAGAGGTTACTCATATTTCCCTTTTGGACCACTACACCATTAGGCTGGAAATCAACAAATGGAGGATTAAGAAAAGAAGGGCAAACAATTAGAGGATGAATAACTTTCTACAGCAAAATGGGTGGCACTGACTCAGGTCAGAGATGAAATCAGAAACCAATGGTTTTAGAAACCAATGAACTGAGAATACAATGTACCCAAACCTTTGGGACACAGCAAAAGCAATTTTCAGATGAAGTTTGATAGCAAACATGAAAAAGGAAGAGAGATTTATGATTGATATGCTGGCACATCTCCAGAAATTAGAGTAGAGTCAACAGGACAATCCTACTAATAACAAAAGAAAGGAATAATAAAAATCAGGTTAAAAATAAATTAATGTGAAAAGAAGAAAAATATGCAAAATGACAGTTCAGCAAATATGGTTCTTTTTGTTGAGAGAGTGAGTGAGTGAGTGAGTTAGTGAGTAAGAGAATGAGTGAGAGAGTGAGTGAGAGACTGAGTGAGAGAGTGAGTGAGTGAGTGAGTTAGTCACAAATATGGTTCTTTGAAAGGATGAACAGAATTGATAGAGCACTGGCAAACCTACCAAAAGAAAGAATGGGACAAATATCAATAATCAGGATTAGGGATGAAACAGGGGAAATTAAAATATACACTAATGAAATTAAAAGGCTAATTACACAGTATTCTGAACACCTGTACTCCAATGAATTCAACAATTTGAAAACATGGGCAAATATTTGGAAAAACAATCCCTCTCCAGACTATCCCTGATGGACTCAAGAATCTCAACAGACCATAGCTATAGAGGAAATGGTCAAGGTGATTAAGGAAATACCAACTAAAAAAAAATCCCCTAGACCATGTGGCTTCACAGGGGTATTCTACCAAACTTTCATGTAATCAGTCCTACACAAACTCTTCCAGAACATATAAAAAGATGGCAAATTCCCCAAAACTTTCTATGAAGCTAGCATAACACTGATACCTAAAGTGGGCAAGGATCTCACAAGAATTGAGAACTACCGGTCAATATCTCTAATGAATATCAATGCAAAAATCTTTAGCAAAATACTGGCCAATAGAATACAAAAGTTTATAAAACAAATAATTCACATGGCCAAGTGGGATTCATTCCAGGCTCACCATCTACAAGTCCATCAGTATTATTCTTCACATTGATAAGAAAAAGGATAAAAACCACATGATAATATCAATAGGTGCAGAGAAAACATTCAACAACATCCAACATCCACTCCTGTTTAAGACACTCAAGATGATAGCAATGGAAGGAAAATTCCTCACTATAATTCGAGCTATATATGGAAAGCCAACAGCCAACGTTGTAGTCAATGGGGAAAAGATAAAAACAATCCCACTGAAGAAAGGGACCAGACAAGGATGCCCCTTGTTGCTACTTCTAATTAACAATGTACTGTAGGTCCTAGCTAACAACATAAGGCAAAGGAAAGACATCAAAGGTATTTGCCTGCGGCAAGAAGTGAAATGATCATTATTCACAGATGATATGATTTCATATGTAGAAAACCACAAAAGCATCACAAGAAGAGTACTGGAAGTGATAAAGAAATATGGAAGAATACAGGTCTGTGAGGTCTGTGATCATAGACCTTAAGGTAAAACCCCAGCCTATTAAGGTCATCAAGGAGGAATTGGGACAAAAAAGAACTACTTGGGTGCAGGGAGTACATAGACTATTGGAAATATGGAAGGATACAAACACAAAGGAAGCACAAATTGACAAGTGGGATATATTCAGGATAAAGCACCTGTGTACAGCGAAAGAATTTTCCAAGAGTAATAAAAAAGCACACAGACTGAGAAAACATCTGTAGCAATGACATATCAGACAAAAGCCTTTGTTCTAAAATCTACAGTACTCTGCTAGTCCACAATAAGACAAAAACAAGGAATCCATTGTGCAGATGGGCAAAAGTCTTGAACAGAAGTTTCTCAAACGTGGAAATCCAAATGGCACACAAACATCTGAGTAAATGTTCCTGATCATTAGTAGTAAAGAGAATGCAAATGAAAACATCTGGAGATGTCACCTAACACCCTCACAGACAGCCCAATTCAAAAAATCAAAAAGCAACAAGTGTTTGAGGTGATGTGGTGAAATAGGCATGCTCATCCCCTGCTGGTGGTCCTCTAGGTATGTGCAGCAATTATGGAGATTGATATGGCAATACCTAAAACAAATGGAAATTGAGCTACAACATGACCCAGCAATCTTCCTAGTAGGCATATACCCAGAAGATATAAGAAAGAGATGATGACCACACATGTGTGCTCCATTGTTCATTGCAGCACAGTTAACAATTGCAAAGAATTGGAAACAGCCTTCATTTCCATCAAATGATTAATGGATTAAAAAACTCTGGTATATACATATAATAGAGTACTATGTATTCCTAAAAAGAAGTGATGAACACATGAAGTACATTATTGGGTAGTAAAAGTTGGAGGAAATTATATTAAGCAAAGTATGCCAAGCAGAAAGGACAAGTACAATATAAGTCCACTGAGGTAAGCTTAAAAAGCACAAGGGTCATAGGGGAAAAGCTACCAAATGCATAAAAAATGGGAATGACAACTCTGGGGGGACATGGGAGAGGAGAAGGTGAGAGAAAGGGACAATTAAAAAACATTTGTTTTACATTTTTTTTCATTTACTTTGAGTTCACAGAACTTATACAGGAATACGACTAAATACATATTAGAGCTAATATTGATTTTAAATAATATTGTATTGTGTTTTTTTTAAGGTTTAAACAACAGCTTAGTTCCCATTCAACAATTTTTATACAACTTATTTAGTGACATTGGTTACATTCTTGGCAATTCATGAAATTCTCATGCTTATTTTAAAATTATTTTTACTGGTTTCATATAAGTGATTCTGTAAAGGAGCACAGTAGTTATGAATGACAATCATTATTTTGAGGCAATTTTTAAAATTACTTGCAAAGTGACTACAAGGGTTAGTTTGGGTGTAAGATTGAGAGTGAATTGTGTTTATTTGAGGGGGAAGTCGAGTAACATCTTCAATTTAAGTTAGAAATGTTCCAAGAAATGTGTTGTACAAGTCTTGGAGCCTCCCCCCCCCCTTGCAGTACAGTGAATGTGTTAATTGCTTGTTTTTGTTTTTTTCTAAGGAACTTCGAGCTTCTGCTTCACATTTTCTTTGCTTCTGTGAGGATCCATAAATTGTGCCCTGAAAAAATGAGGAGTGAATACCAGGGGCTCAAGTAGAAAGTAAATGTTTTGAGAATGATGAAAGAAACAAATGTACAAAAGTGCTTGACACAATGGATTATGATAAAAGGTGTACAAACCCCAATAAAATGACTTAATTAAAAAAATTGTGCCCTGAATACAGTGGTTGATAGGGGTAGCAGGGCACCAGCTGATTCTTCTAGCCTTAGGATAGATGAGGCAATAAATCAGGTAGCCTATGTGTCTAGCAGACTAGTTTTTTTTCTTGAATGCTTGAATTATTACTTTCTATTTTTGGATATAATAATTTATTAAATGTATTGCAAAAAATAGCATACTATATTAATCTCCTAATCATGCCATAATTCGTATCTATTTTGTAAATTTTATTCTAAAATTTAGTAGTTTTAAATAAATATTTATTACCTCACATCATTTATGAAGATCAATAATCTGAGATTGAATTCTATGGCTATTTCTGGCTCAAGATATCATCTGGAGTTCCATTGAAATTCTTGGCTGGAGCTGAATTTTCTGTAAATTAAATATTACTGAAAATTTTGTTTCAAAGCTCACTGATGTGGCCATTAGTAGGAGACTTCAATTCCTCACCACAGTCCTCTCTCTGGAGCTATTCCTATCATGAATTTTTCCAGAGAGATGGATTTATAAAGGAGGGAGGGTGTTGGGGTCCACAGCACTTGAATGGGTTCAGGAACAACTTTGTGATTTTGGAAAATAAGACAGACAGCGGGGCACAGGGGCTCCTCGTCCTTATGTTAGGATAGAGAGAGTGAATAGATTTTCCAATGGGTATAAGCATATGTAAAGGGGCTTACAGATTTTTCTGAAGGCATACATATTAGTAAATGGATAATATCTTAAGTGAGTGACATAATAATGAGGTAATGAGGTAAGTGGCCATCTTGACCTAGTGCTAGTTGACTTGGACACTCCTGAGCCCTCCCCAGGGGGTTACTATATTTTATGGTGGTTTGGTTCTGGAACCTGATTGTTCTTATCTGCAGATAACCTCAGGCACAGTGAAGTAGCCAGACACAGGGATGATTCATCTTTTATGTTTGCTCCGTTAGGACTGCTCTTTAATGGAGGGCTATTGTGGGGGGAATATTATTCAGCCAGGAGAATGTGTATTTGAAAACATTTCTATATAGCAACTATGGAGATCTTTTTCAAAATAGGCTAGTTTTCCATGCCTGTGGTTGTGAAGTTCAAATACTTTCTACCAAGCTCTCAGTTTACCACGGAAAGGGAGAAAAAAATAGAAACCAATACAAAGAGAAATCCCAAAAGAACATCCTTAGATTTTTATCACCTAATTTTTATCACCTAATTTAAAGTAAATTCAGTGTTAGTTATTAGCCATTATTAAAGTCCTTCAGTGTTAGTTATTAGCCATACAGATTGATTATGGAAAATTGTGTGTCTGGATGAATACCAAGAGGTGGCATAATCTGGTACTTTGAAACAGATGCATTATGGACAAGGAGGTGCTTAAGATCAGAGTCATACATTCCTGATTCTATCCATAAGCCTTGAACCTGGAAGAAGTGGAATTTGAATCTAGCACTGAGTACTAATCTTTTATTTATGATAATAAGTTCTTTAATAGTTTAAGTATTAATTGTCCATTGTAATGTTAAAAATGTTTTGTGTACATTAATCAGTCCATTTTGGTCCATATAATCTTGGCAGTTAATAACTTCAATAATCACTTCAACATACCATAGAAACGGAGAAGAGAAAAGTAAAAAAACAAAACTATTCACTTTCACATGGTTTGAAATTAGTTGTTTAGAAAGTGTGACATATATAACAGATGGATAATGTCAGATGGCAAAGAGGTATGGCAGTTATTAACATTGAATAACCTCATGAGCGAGGCATTTCTTTCATGATTCATTGTCAACTTTCCTCACAATATCAAAGAGAATTAGGTTAGGTTGATGCTGGCTTCCTTTATCAACTCTCTGAAACAACCTTACTTATATTTGTGATATCCAGAGAGTAGTAGCCTCAGGCTCAGAAGGCAATTATTGCCTCCATGTTGTGGGAGCCTTGGACTCTAATTCAACTCATAGCAACCCCGTGTGACACAGCAGGACTACACCACAGAGTGTTACAGTTAGCTTTCTAGACTGCAGCCTTCAGGGAAGCAGACAATTTGGTATTAGTCTTGAAGAGATACTAACTCTGAGCTGCTAACGTACAAGTTATAGTACTTCACCTTTTGCACTACAAGGGCCCCTTTCAGTTGATAAACATTATCTAGATTATAATAGTATTCTTTTGTTTCCATCATTATAATTTTTTGTCTAAACTAAGATTACTAGCCCCAGTACTGTAGTGGGTTAGACATTAGGCTACTAACTGGAAGTTCAAAACCTCCAGATGAGATTTTCCATTTCCTTAAAGAAGATAAATGTTCTGAAACACAGGGGGATTTCTGTTTGTTCTCTAAGGCTGATGGGAGTTGGAATGCACTTGATGGCAGTGAGCGAGTTACTATTATTAGACAATAAAACTCAATGTCAGTTATAATAGTACTATAAAATTACATACAACTTGTGTTAGATTGGGTTCTCCAGACCAGCAAAACCAGTGACACTGTTGTTTATAGAAAGAGATTTATATCCAGAAATATAGGTGCATCCAATTCAGTGCAAGTCAGGCTTCTCATGGAAGCTCATGGCAGGCAACACAGCATAAGGTGAAGATGCGAGATCCAGCTGGATGCAAACCCACTGCCATCTAGGTCATTTGGGGGCATAACTTTTAATGAAACACAAAGCCCCATCCTTCTACCATGGAGTTGTTCATAGATTCTAACTGTTGACCTTTCAGTCAGCAGCCTGACATTTAACCTACAATGGCATCGGGGCTATTTTGTTGTTGCTAGGTACCATTGAGTCAGTTCCAACCCATAGTGACAACAGAGTAAAACACTGCCCGGTCAAGCACCATTCCCACAATTGTTTCTCTGCTTGAGCCCATTGTTGCAGCCACTGTGTCAGTCCATCTTGCTGAGGGCTGCCGTCGTTTTGCTGAGCTTATACTTTGCCAAGTATGATGGTCATCTCAAGGTACTGGTCTCTCCTGACAACATTTCCAAACTGTATGAAAGGAAGGGCCCCCTTGTCTCTCAGGAGCACTCTGGCTATACTTCTTCCAAGACATATTTGTTTGTGCTTTTGACAGTCCATGGTACATTCAGTATTCTTCCCCAGCACCACAATTCAAATGCATCTATTCTCCAGTCTCCGTTATTCAATATCCAACTTTCATATGCATGAGATGGTTGAAAATAGTATGGCTTAGGTCAGGTAGACCATAGAACTCTAAGGAACATCCTTGCTTTTCAATACTTTTGGCTTTGTACAGCAGATTTATGCAAGGCAATGAATGGATCCTTGGATACCTTGACTGCTAGTTCCATGAACATTGATTGTAGATCCAAGCAAGAGGAGATCTTTGTCAACATCAATCTTTTCTCCATTTATTATGATGTTACTATTGATCCAGTTGTGAGGATTTTTGTCTTTTTTTATATTGAGTTGCAAACCATACTGAAGGCTGCAATCCTTAGTCCTCATCAGCAAATACCTCAGGTTTCCTCACTTTCAGCAAGCTAGGTTGTGTCATCTGCATATCATAAATCTTCCACCAATCCTGATGCAACATTCTTGTTCATATAATCCAACTTCTCTGATAATTCTCTCAGCACACAGATTGAATAAGAATGATGAGAGGATACAACTCTGATGTACACCTTGCCTGTTTTTCTTTTTAATCATTTTATTGGGGCTCTTACAGCTCTTATCACAATCCATAAATACATTCATTGTATCAAGCACATTTGTACATATATTGCCATCATCATTTCCCAAACATTTTCTTTCTACTTGAGTCCTTGGTATCAGTTCCTCATTTTTCTCCCTCCCTCATGCATCCTTGATAATTTATAAATTATTATTTTACATGTCTTACACTGACTACTGTCTCCTTTCACTCACTTTTCTGTTGTCCATCCCCCTGCTGGGGGGGGGGTGGTGGTGGGGAGGAGCGGGGAGTTGGTGGAGGGATATATGGAGAAAATCTTGATTGGCTGCTAAAAGCAGGCCAGAGAATAACTGTGAAACAGTCATAAGTATGTTCAGGTTGAATTTGATCAAAGTGAAAACAAATCCTACAGAGCTAAAACACGATCTTGAGTTTATCCCACCTGAAATTGGAGAACATCTCAAGAACAGATTTGCTGCATTGAACACTAATGACAAAAAGCCTGAAGACCTTTGTGAGGACATGAGGACTATCATTTATGAAGCAAGCAAAAAGTTATATAAAAGACAAAACATAAAGTGAATGTCAGAGGAAACGGTGAAATTTTCTCTTAATTCTAGAGTAGTAGCTAAGGTAAACGGAAGAAATGTAGTCAAAGAGCTAAATAGAAAATGATTTTAAAAAAGAAAGTAAAAATTATATAAGATATAAATGTGTCAACTCTTCTTCAGTTGTTCTAATTCATCGTCTAGATTTATGTGCATATGAAGTTACTAAAAGTCTCATGCCTCGTGTCAGGATCACCTTAGTTCTCACAATAATACCTCTATTTTCTTTAATAGTTTGAATAGGTCTTTTGCAACAGATTTAACGAAGGCAAAACACTAGTTGACTTTCTAAATACTGCTTCCTTGGACATTTTCATGGTGGACTTGAGTAAAATGAAATCTGTAACCAGTTGAAGATTTTACAGAATGGTGTGTTTTGGGTCCAGCTATGAGGATTATTTTCTTTGTGGTGAGGGGTCACCATGCAGTCAGCCTTTGATCTTCAACTGTAAGTGCCAATTTATTTTCATTTAGCAAAACCATTCTAATGATGCATTATTCTTTGTATAGTGCAGATTCTTAGATTATTTCCTCAGTGTCTAGATTGAAAAAGTATGGTGAAAAGGATAAAGGTTGACTCACATGTTTCATGATTTTAATCCACACAGTGCCTTCTTGTTTTGTTCTCTTAACTGCCTCTGGTTATATGTACCATTTCCTCGTGACATATTTAACTGTTCTAGGATTCCCATTACTCATCTATCACCCATAATTTCTGATTTTCTTCACAGCTGAATGCTTTTGAATAGTCAACAAAACACAGATAAGCATCTCTGCCATAAGCCAGGATTCATTTGACATCAGCAACATTATCCTACCTTCTGTGCCAACTTCTGAATCCAGCTTCATTCCTGGCAGTTCCTTGGTGGGGGATGCTACAACGATGTCTGAGTTATCTTAAGCAACATTTTCATTGCTCATACTATTCATGCTATGTTTTAAAAATTCAGACAATGTCTTCGATCACCATCCGTTGCAAAGAACACAGAAATGATTCTCACCCAATGGTCCAGGTGATGGTCTTGCGCATGTCTTGGTTTGTGAATACTTACATCATTGCTTCATTTTGTTGGACATTTCATTCGGTATTCCTTCAAATCCTGGAGCCTTGTTTTTCAAAAATACTTTCAATGCAGCTTGGCTCATTTCCTACAGTGTTACCTATTCTTAATCATATCATACAGCTTGTACTGTTTAAATATTGTTGTAAACTCAGCAGTATTTTTTGGGGGTAGGGGGTTATATTGACATCCTGGGCTGCTTTCATCTTCTTTGATGCTTCCTGAATTGTTTCATAGTTTCCTATATAATTCTTCAATATTTAAGTTGAGGTTTGAATTTTTTCTTCATTGTTTTTCAGCATGAGAAATACCGAGGATGTTCTTGCCCTTTCCTTTGCTCCTTCCTGTTTTTTGTAGCGTTCATTATAATAATTTACTTTGTCTTCTTGATCAGGTTTTTGAAATCTTCTGTTCAGCATGTCTTTCACCATCGCTTCCATTGGTTTTAGCCATTTTATGTTGAATAGCAAGTTTCTGTGTCTTCCTGACATCCAATTTGGCCATTCCTCTTTCTGATTGCCCTTTTCCTTCTTTTTTCTTTTTTAATGTTTAATACTATTGTTATCATTACAAAGCTTGATTATTCATGGGTCATTAGTATTCAGTGTGTAAAATTTACTCTTGAGATGATATTTAAATTCAGGATAAATATTCTGCAGGTTGTACTTTGGCTCATAACAACTTGATTTAATTTTCTTTAGCTTCAACTATAACTTCCATATGAGAAAAAAGGTATTTATTCTGCAGTTGGCCCAAACCTTGTTCTGACTTCAGATATCGAGTTTCTCTGTTATGTCTTTCCACAGATGTAGTCTATTTCATTCCTGTTTAATCCACTTAGCAGTGAGTTCTATGTGCCTACTTAGCATTTACCTTGTTGAAAAGAAGTACTTTCAGTGAAGTATTTTGTTAAACCACTGCCACACCAAGCCCAGTAATATCAAGTTGACATGTGTTCATAGTGGCCGTATATAGAGTGTCTGAGGCTATACATCTTTATGGGGATAGATGGCTTCAAAATGCACCCACAAAGTGGCTAGTACTCACCTTTCAGTGCTACCCGGACATTTGTTTTGCAGAATTCGGTCATGTGTTTACTCAGGCCATACTTTACCATGATGGATTATTTTTATCATCCAATTACCAGTATTTATCAATGCATTTTGATTGTGTGCACATGTTCAACACTTTCCAGACTTCAGAAATTGGTAACCATTTCAAATTCCTTCAACTCTGACATTAGTATTTGATGCGAACATTTGAATAGCCATCATAAAACCACCTGTTCCTTTCTGTATATGCAACAATAGGCCCTTGTGTTCTTCAGTTGTGACAATCTTAATTATTCCTTACCAAAGCAACAACAAATACAAACTCACAGTCATGGACTCAATTTCAACCCTATAGAACAGAGAAGACCTGACCATGTGGGTTTCCTAAACGAAATATATATTTTAATTTAATAAATCTTTTTATTAGGGCTCATACAACTCTTATCACAATCCATACATACATCAATTGAGTAAGGCACCCTTATACATTCACTGCCCTCGTCATTCTCAAAATTTGCCTTCCACTTGGGTTCCTGGAATCAGCTTGTTTTCCTTTTCTTCCCTCCCCCTCCTCTCCGCTCTTCCCTTCCCCATGAACCCTTAATAGTTTATAAATTATTATTTTATCTTATCTTACACTGCCCGGCATCTCCCCTTATCCACCTTCCCATTGCCCATCCCGCAGAGAGGAGGCTACACTTAGATCCCCGAGATCGGCTCTCCCTTTCTACACCCCCTTCCCTCCAGGTGTCGCCACTCTCACCAATGGTCCTGAGGGGTTCATCCGTCCTAGATTCCCTGTGTTTCCAGATCCCTACTGCACCGCTGTGCATCCTCGGGTCTAACCAGGTCCGCAAGGTAGAATTGAGAACATGATAATTGGTGGGGAGGAAGCGTTCAAGAACTAGAGGAAGGTTTTGAGTTTCATTATTGCTACACTGAACCCTGAGTGACACATCTCCTCCCCACTACCTCTCTGCAAGGAATGTCCAGCTGTCTACAGATGGGCATTGGGTTCCCATCACACACTCCCCTCATTCATGGTGATGTGATTATTTTTTTCCTCTGCCTTTGTTGTTTGAAACCTGGTCCCCTCCGCCCATCATGCTCACCCATGTTGGTGTACTGCTTCCATGTGGACTTTGTTGCTTCTTGGCTAGATGGCCAGTTGTTTACTTTCAAGCCTTTAAGTCCCCAGACGCTATATCTCTCAATAGCTGGGCACCATCAGCCTTCTTTACCACACTTGCTTATACACACATTCGTCTTCAGCATTTATGTGGGGAAGGTGATCACACAATGATGGATTTGTTCCTTGGTGTCTGCTACCTGGTCCGTTCAACACCTTGTAATCACTTAGGCTGTGTGCTTCTTCTCTGTGGGCTTTGTTGCGTCCGAGCTAGATGGCCGCGTGTTTGCCTTTAAGCCTTTAAGACCCCAGACGCTATATCTTTTTGATAGCTGGGCACCATCAGCTTTCTTCACCACATTTGCTTATACACATATCTGTCTTCAGTGATCATGTCGGGAAGGTGGGTATCATGGAATGACCGTTTAGCTGGGCAAGGTACTATTGTATTTAGGAAGTGTGCACGAGGAGGCCCAATGTCCACCTGCTATCCTACTACTGAACCTATACATATATGTACATAGGTCTATTTCCCCCATAGTCATAAATATATTTACATGTGTACATGTTTGTATTTAGCCTAAACTAAATATTTATAGGAATAGAAAGTCTCATTTTTCTCCCTCAGAGCATCCAGTGGTTAATAATTGCTGGTCTTGATGTTAGTAGCCTATAGAATATCACAAAATGAAGAAGAGTAAAAAAATTTAAAAAGTAAGGTGTAAGCTAATGGGAGAAGAGCACTAATAAATAGCAAGGGAAAATCAGAATGAGATGGGAGAGGTTATTTGGATTCAGAGGGAAAATAGCAAAATACTGTGTGAATAAAATGACAAAAGAGTGTGAGAACTTCGTGGTGTGTTGATTCTAGAAATTTACTCCTTGCATCCATCACATTTCAACAGGAAGGTGCAGGGTAGGAGATGGTGGGTTCAGGCTGAGGCCACAGTTTAGTACATGTTACATTACCTTCACATTTTGTATGTGAAAGGCTGCATAAATGTTCATCATGATCATATGCGATTCTATTGAGACATGTAAATAATTCGAATAGTCAATAATGCAAAATAAGCGGCTTAATAGAGTTTTTCTCTTAGCATTCCCCCAACATAGACGTTCACATGAAGAAATCATTAAAACAATAACAATGAGAGCTTTCCAAGATTTTGCAGCAGAGTTTCTAATTTCTTCACCCAAACAACAATGCCTGTGTACACTGTCAACATCACTATATGAACATAAAATTTCAGTATATTCCAGCAAGCTAATCGCATTCCTGTTCTTTATAGTTTTATTACTTTTAATGGATATTTTATGTTTTCTTATATCTTGTTCTTAATAACTGGTTAAATATATTTTGGTGTGTTTATGCTCACTGCTTCTCTTTTTGATCAGAGAGTCATTTTATATTATTTGTCTTTTTAACTTATCAATAAGAATTTAATTATTTAACTTGGCTCCCAAACACAATAAATCTTTCTCTATTATATTGTCTACAAACATATCCTACTAAGGTCAGTCATGTCATTAACATTAAAGCAATATTTTATTCACAAATAAGTGTATCGCTTGTGCATTTCTCTTGCTACATTTTAAATTAAATATATATGGAAATACAATTATATTAACCATAATTTTGAAAGCAGGAATACCTGATTATATTAGAAAAAAGGTTAACTCTGTGATACCAGGTATAAATCACACTAAAGTATACTTTCCGTGGAGCATTCAGGACCTTCTGTGGGAAGCTGAAGGACCATGTGCTACTCTCCAGTTCTTATTGTGTTTCCTATACTTAATAATAATGAAGGAACCTTTTTCAATATTAAGCAGTTTACTTATTTTTATAGTGTGAGCAAACTATTCGGGCCAGATAGTGAATGTGAGATTCAATAATGGCTGTGCTTTGTGAAAATTCTAATTCATAGAGACCCCTAAGTCCAGAGCACAGCAGCTCCATATAATGTTCAAGTGAATTAATTTCAGAAACAGATGACCAGTCATATTTAGCTGGGAACCTCTGGGTGGATTCAAACCTCCAATCTTTCAGCTTGTACTTTCAGTTGGTGCTTCACCATTTTTGAACCACTCAAGGACCCTGGTTTTAGAAGAAGAATTTATAGGTCTGTGAGAAAATGAGAACAAAGTATTCTAAATCGCGATTAGAGTGGATTTTTCCCCACGTGTTTCCGTGAGTCTTCAAAACTGACATATTTT
Organism: Tenrec ecaudatus; assembly: GCF_050624435.1. Lineage (NCBI taxonomy): Eukaryota > Metazoa > Chordata > Mammalia > Afrosoricida > Tenrecidae > Tenrec > Tenrec ecaudatus. Next base: position 68,733,219 of record NC_134545.1, read on the forward strand.
TACATATGTATTATTGTTATTTGTTTTGCCTTACATGTATTTTCCCCCACACTGTATAAGTGATCTGAATTTAATCTTTTTCCTGAATTTGGAAAGAAAATCCCAAGGACACTTAGGTTAGAGGCTCAATTCAACCCGCACAATGCTTGTTTGTATGTTATATGTGTGTGTCTGTTATGCAAATGTTTGCTTGCTTTTTTTAAGTTGTATCTATTTAAGATGGTTAGTAGTCAATCGGTTTGTATTAAAAGAAACAAAAAAACCCCTTTATTCACCTTTTTTGAAGCTTCTTGATACTTTCTCCCTGTTGTGATCTAATGGTTCTAAATCAGCAATAGATTTTGAATTTTTTATATTTTTTCAACTTCTATTTACTCCAGAAACTACCAGTTTTGTCCCTGCTTTTTTATATTTTTCCCATAATTTTTTCTTACTATATTAACCCTTGCCCAGTTTTCAGCATCATATTTCATCTCATTCTGTTTGGTAATATATTATTTGTGTGCTTAGCAATACCTTTGGTGAACTTTAATAGAACTTTTCTGATACTTCCAAAAGCACACAGGAGACACATAATTTTTAATGATTATTACTCTGGCTCAAATAGTCTTCATGCCTAAAAATCTGATCAGCCAGGTCTTATTCTATAATAGTCTTTCTTATTTTCTCAATTCCTCAGCCATAAATCCACACACCAACGGACATGAGGCAATTTCACACTGTCAAAGCTTTAATCAATCCATTCCATGGGTAGTGATGGATGTATGGTGAAGTTAATAGTAACCTTTCTTCCTCCAATAACGATAGATAAAATAGTGGCATGGATTAGTGAGTAGGACACATTTTTACCCTAATAAGTTGATGTTTCTTATGCATATGGTAAAAATTTACTCTTTTCTGGAAGATTTCCTTACAGAGTTGATAAATAGTTTTAAAAAAAGTAATGCCACCCAAAAATTTCACACATGCACAGGTGCACATACATCCAAAGCATTATATATATAAAAAAACCTCTTTACTGTAATGTTGGTAATTAAGATATGTATGAAGAACTCTTTTGAACACACTTACCCATCTGAAAAATTAGTCTTATCCCACTGTGAAAATAGCTTATTACTTCATAAACCTTCTCAATTGTTAGTATTGGCTCCATACATTGAACCCATAGTTCAAACCTGAAATTTTATTCCCATCTCTCTGTATCATTTGTTCCTATGACTTAGGGTAAATTATTGAATATTCACCTATTGTATGAAAACTAAAAGTTTTTCAGTTTGACAAATAATTAATATGCTATTTATTAGAGCACTCATATCTTAAGTAACACAGGAAACATCTAGTCAACATTCAACCATTTCAAGGGCTAGCATATGATCAAGAATAAATCATACTGAAGACAAAGTCCAGAGTGCAGTGAAGGCATTAGTAAAGCACCAGGCTCCAGAATGGAAATATTTCAACAGGCTGATGAAGCATTGGAAGGACTCACTCCTGTATGCCAGGAAAATATAAAGGTATCTCTCTACTTGACCAGTGATTGGAAGAGATCCATCATTGCACAATCCAAAGAAGATTGGCTACACAGATGTGGAAATGATTTTTTTAAATGTCATTAATATCACATGCAGTGACTCACTATGAGTCAGAAACGACAGCACCACAACTAATAACAAATTATTAGTTTGGTAACCTTAGAAAAAGTATTAAATATCTCTGAGCTTCATTGTCTTTACCTATTAAATGGCTAAAATAATGCATAATTTGTGCACTTGTGAGATGCTATGAGATGTGACTGTAAGCACCTGACATGAAGTAAATATTTAGTCAATAGAAGCTTCAATAACATACACATAACATATTACATCTCCCCCTACACACACACTTTAAAACACAATAATATCTTGAAAGAAACAATGAATCAGACCACCAAAACAGATTGTAGCAATGATGGTGATGAGCGTTTAGAATAATACCTTAAAATGCTACAATGCAAAATGGTCATCCTTAAATCTCTGAGACATTCTTCTAGCAAAATATTTTTATTACATATTGTAAATTTAGTTCTGTTTCTAAACAAAATCCTTGATGTCTTCCAGTTTTAACTTTGGAATAAAATACAGCATCACTTTATTGAAATTGTAATTAAGAATGTGTTTCTCTCCTGATCTCTTTCGATACTAGCAGCAGGACTGTCACTCTTCAGCGTTAGTCTGTGGTTCTATTTTATGGGAATCAAAGCTATCAGCACTTTGTGTCAGCATGGTTTTCTGATCTTTTTTCTTTATTGCTCCTGTAGTTATTTCTTAAACAGCCCTGGGTTAAGAGTTGGGCTGCTAAACTCAAAATTGGTGATTCAACCCCATAAGTACCTCCCAGGGAGAGAGAAGCAATCTGCTTTCATAAAGATTTACAACCTCTAGGGGCGTTCTCCTCTGTTCTGTAGGCTTGTTAGGAGCTAGAATTGCCCGGGTGTGGGGGTGCTGGGGGGTCGTGATTTACTAACAGCAATCATGCATTTCCTCGGGCTTCATAGCATCCACAGTCACTGTTGGGTGTTTTGAACTATCTGTGTCCACCCGCTGTGCTGCCTTCAGGGTCGTAGTTAGTGCTGCTCCTTCCTGGGGAAGCCGGATATGTACTTAAAGTTCTGCCACGCACTGTGTACTTTAAAAACAAATTAACCAGAATGTTTTACAAGGGTGTCATGTTCTCCATGATGGGAAACAGTTTTAAAAGGTAGAAAGGTTTACACTACTCAGGATTAGTTTGGCTCTAAAGTAAATATAAAAAGGAACTGCTTAGCTAAGTATTTAGTGATGATAATAAACATAAAATCATGGTAAGACTTAAAGAAATTTTAATTTTTAGGCATGTTAAAAAAATTTTTATGAAGACCCCCAAATGAAATGGTTCATCAGGGGGTAAGTAAGCTTTATTGCTAGTGGGTTCCATTTCATACACACATGGTTTCATTCAACAGAACCAGCTGATGACTTCAGATGCGTCAGAGACGATATACTAAGCCTGTTGAGTTCAAGGCAGAGAGATCCACTCAGGAGATTACTTTGATAGACTTTCAGAGTTCAAAGGGCTAATCTTGATAGATTCTCTTCAATGCCCCTGGATGATCATAGACATTTATTATTCAGAAGTTTGAAGGAAATAAAACACCGCATGAGTGAGTAAAAGGCCCAGTGAATTGAGCAAATGCATTTTTTCCTAGCAACACACCTGCTCATTCTGTAGGGTAGCAAGTTTTTCATACAGATTTTTGTTGAAGAAATTCACTGCCATGGAGTCAATTCTGACTGAAAGCTGTAGAACGGCCCCGTGGTTTCTGAAACTGTCAATCTTTGTAAGAGCAGAAAGCTTGTTTTTCTCCCCTCGAGAGAGTGGTTGGTGGGTTCAAGTGGCTGAATTGTTGATAGTAGCCTCACAAACATCCTACTATGCCACCAGTTTTTGTTTTTGTTTTATGTATATAGCATCTGAATAAGCAGAAAAAAATAAAGTTGGAAATAAATTTATGGGACGGTGGCATGAATTGCATTGTTTCTCTCACCAAAGAACTCTAGATTTCTTTGGGACATCTCAGTATTCATATATAAAACTACATTACCCAGATTATCTGCAATTTAGAAGTGGCTATTTGGCATAAGTCTGGAAAATGAGATTTAAACTAACTTGTCGGGCAAGTCCAGGGTGAAGGCTTGTTGTTCGACAGTGTCTGCTCCCGTCAGTATGCCGCCTTTTGTATTTGCCCTTTCTTTTTTCTTGTCTTAATGATGGGTAGGATAACTTTATCTATAGAAGCCACCCCAAGGATGAAATAGTCTCAAACTAGAGGTAAAACCCCTGGGGTATTGTGAAGCCAATATTACATCCTTTGGCTTCTTCTGTGTATGGAAAAAATATATATATATATGTCATTAGCATATAGGATTTTTGCTACCACAATTGAAACAAGTTCTTTTTAATATGAAGAATTAACAGACAAAGAAGGTTGTGGTGGTAAATCGCTTTTTAAAAAATTATCAGTTGTATTCTGACAATTAGCTGATTCTTTTGATGACATTATGCTCAAGACCAAAAGAAGAAATTGAGATATGAGAATTCCTCGGCCTTCGGGAATTTTTGCATGACCTATTTCAATGCATTTTAAGAAGAATTTCATGGACTGATTTTCATAAATGATTACTGGGAAACACAATTAACCCATATATTTTATCACTAATTAAGGGAGAAAATGGTTTTCAGAAGATCTGAAGCTATTACGACATCCCATTTTTGTCTCATAACCATGAGGGGCACTGATAGATTAATTGCAATTATCTTTATAATTCTATGCTAGAAAATTCACTATATTCAGATCATGTGCCAAGTAAAATAAGATCATTTTTACTACTGACGGATTTTGTTGATATCCCCATAAGCAGTAATTTTAGGAAAAAGCCAAATAAAGTCTTTTTAATATGACATTTTATCCTGACATTTTATTTTTGTTTTGGAAGTGTTTGCAAAGTTGCAAGACATTCTTTGGTTTGTTACAAAACAGTCGTATAAAGTAAGTATGAGATTAAAATATACTATTCTGGAATATCTCTTGTGTAAGATTGTGATAAATGATTTGCATTTTAAAAATTGAATTTGCCATGTTGCACGTTATATTGTATATGGTTTATGTCCATTCTCTAATGTGTGAAGCTAAGACGCTTAACCCAAGTTCTACCAGCTAACTTGCAGATGACCGGCCTGCTTTAAGGGGGAATTCAAACATCCTTTCGTCAATTGCTCCAGCCCTCTTTGTTTCTTTACTGGAATGAGTCAGAGTTGGAAAATGCTGTCTACTGCTAAAGAGAAGAGGTGTAGAAATTGAAGACAGTGATGACGTCCCGGTATCTGATATGGGAATTGGAAAAATGCTTCGGCGTATAACTTTTAAAAGTTGTGTGATTTTGAAACAAATACTTTGAAACATCCAAGGAATTGTATGCAATGCTGTTCTTCTTCTTCTCTCACTTATTTGACTAATGTTTGGAGTCACTGGTACACAGAATGCCCTCGCTCTTGCTCTCGCACCACTGTCTGTCAGGTTGTGGCACTGCGGTGGAACAGCACCATTGATCATGTACAGGGACAGGGACATCGAAGGAAAGGAAGCCTTCCAGGAGATGGATTGATACCATGGCTGCAACAATGGACTCAAGCAGAAGAAAATTTGGGAGGATGGTGCAGCACCCGGTAGTGTTTCATTTTGCTGTGTATAAGGTCATTATGAGTTGTAACCCACTCAGTGGCACCTAATAAGACAAGTCTCTGTCTTGTCTAATTTATACGAGTGGATACATACACACACCTCAAGATTCAAACAAACCACTATTGTAACAAGCACAACAAATTTCGTCATGCACAGAAATAACTGTTCTGAGGTTCCTTCTCTCTCCTTTCTTTTACTCCACACTCTTCACTGTTATCAATCTGGAATCTGGATGTTTTCACATTTTTCGACTGGGCTGTAAATACCCACCTAAGCAAAGGCTTGGTGGGAGTCAATGCCACTAGATTGTACTATAGACCCTTGGGTTAAAGTCTCAGAAAATAAGTGAGGGCTGTATCACTTTCCTTGTTGTGGCTGTGTAGAGATGTTCTCATAAAAACTGTGAGGGGAAAAGGATTTTGTTTAAAAACCATTGCTCTAAAATATCTAGTAATTCCGAGAGCACTGGTAGTGGCGATATGATACACAGATGTTCGTTACTGTTTACTGAGGTAGTGCTTTAAGTGTTAGACTGCTAACTACAAAATAGGGGGTTCAAACCCACCAGCTGCTCCTCAGGAGAAATATTAGGTTAACTGCTTCCCCAAAGATGTATAGCCTCCGAACCCCATGTAGGGTCACTATGAGGCAGAATCAACTCAATGACAGTGAGTTTATCATAAAATGCAATATACGGAAAGTTGTATAATTTTCACAAAAAACTAAAAAGCATGGTTAATGAGCCCATTTCTGAAGTGAGTATACTGAAACTAAGAATGATTAAAAATACTTCCTAAAGTCTCACACCATATGTGTAGAGAGAGTGCCAAGGTTATGCCCAGGCCTACCTGATGCCTTGCCCATATTCTGAACTCCCTCACCTTCTAATTTTATTAATCCAATGGGCAAAATTACTTTTAAAGCTGTACATGCCATCTTTAGGATATGTAACAGTGGAAATGTAGTACATTTGTATGTTAATTGAAGGGAAATATTTTAAATAGGGCTTACCAGGGACTGAGAAGTTACTCTCTTCATACAATGAGGGATTCTTTCTCTCTGTTTTCATTAGTTTTTGAACAAATAGGTTATAGGGTCAAATGCCAGTGCAAGTCCAGGTTAAATTGGTGATTTATTATTCTTTTTACTACTGGAAAAAGATAACAATACTTTAAAATCAACCCATTTATTAGGATGTGATGCGAATATATGTCTATCAGTTTGAGATCTTTAGTTGCATCTACTATCCTAAAGTTCATGCAAGAAGGTCAGCATTCTTGACCAGAATTTTGACATTGATTGTCAAGAAATCAATGGACCAAGAGGTAGAGAAAAGTCAGGAATCTATTTCAAGGTCTGCCAAATCGTTTATGATAACATATATGTCAATAGAATACTTCAAGCCTCATCAACCTCCTATACAAAGAGCGATAGCGTTGCTTTTGTCTTTCCCCGCTTCAACATGAGGTAATTTCATTCAATCTAGTGTTCTTCCCTGCCAATGTCTAACAAAATGTTTTTCAGGGTATTGCTTCACTTTTTATTCTCTGCTGTGTGCATGACTAAATTATCATTTAATGCAGCAATATTGCAAGGGATTTAGCTTTTGCTGTTTCCTGTGATGAACAGAAGGCCACATTAAATGTGTATAATTTTCCTCTTAAATTATCTTAAATTTCTTATCAATATAATAATATGCATGCAGAAGCACTTTGCATACTTAACCTGATAAATGCCTTCCAGAGTTAATCTTTGCTGCCCTTCACAGTTTTTGCCTTTCAAGGACCAGTTTATTATGTAATAGACAAATTAAATAATTAAAAATTTTAATGTGGCTTTCTGAATGAATTTCAAAATATGATATATTAACAATCTGCTCACAGCTGGAAGAAGAAAAAAATGCTAGAAAAGTACTCTTTAATGGGTTCTGAGCTTGAAAATTTTCATATAAAAATTTTGTCACCTTAACCAGAGAGATCTATTCCATGAAAAGAGAATTAAAATGCTGTATTATTTTATTTCACACTACCTGGATTTGTATGGCAATTCATAACATAAAAACTATGTGCATATTGCTTAACATCAGAAAGAAATATGAGAGGCTTTAGAAGAATAACAACATGTCCCACAATATTTCTGATGCCCAGAATGTGTTCTATGGGTTGCAATAGGCTCTGGAACCGTTCCTCAAATCTCACCCACAAACTATGTTCAAACGTTGCTAAGTGAACATGTTTTTGAAAACGCTGAGTGTATGAGTGAAATATCTTGTATTTTTTCTGTCTGCTTTCAAAGACTGCTCAGTCACATACTATTTATTATTTAAAATTGTGGGTCACAGCTCCTGTGCCATATGCTCTATGACATATTCTGGGAAAGTAAATAATCGCTGGATTGATTATGAAGCTAACCATTTTTAACAGAATAATGTAGGGGGAAGAAAAATACATTGACACAGAAAGGATAGCATAATTGATAAATGATGAGAAAGTGTTGAGTGTTGTATGTAAACATATGAGCTGTTCAGTTTTTAAAAAGAAGGAAGCAAACAAAGAAACAAGAACAAACTTATGTATTGAGATCATCTTGTCAAAGTTCTGGTGCACAATAGGTGGACAAAGAATCAATAGACTGAGTGTTAATTATCTGTGGCAGTGACAGAGGAACTTCCATTTTATTGAAAAGATTCTGCAAAGCTCACCTTCTGTTCTCTCTTTGAGCTGCTGAGTTGAAGTTTAGTAACCCATTACTAGAAAATTACACATCAACTTTATAAAGAGTGGAATTACCTACCCAGAGTCATAAACAAGAAATGGATGACACAAAATGACACTGGAAAATGGAGTTTGTCATTTAAGGTGGGGGTCAAGATAGGATATGGTCAAGGGCAACTAGGTTATAAAAGGAAATATAATCATCCAGATGAATTAAGTGTCTTTTACTGGAGAATATAAATCATGAGAGGTTTGGCTGTTAATGTATCATTTATAGCAAACACAAAGATAGAAAATCAGTACAGAAGAGGGATATTGAAATATTCATGGCCAAAATTTCAGTGAATCCCTATAACGGCACTTATTCTAAATGACAGTTCGCCTTATGTGTGTGATATTATAAAATTTGCATTTTAAACCACTTCAACTAGGTACAAAGGCTCTTAAGATAAACTTAAGGGCAATTGATTCCCCTAATATGTAGGCAAATTAACTAGTCTTTTGACTTAGGTATTGCTTAAAATAAATGCCTCTACCTAAGACTATATATGCAGAACACTGTGTAATTTTGGTTTACAAACTGACACAATATTGAATCTGAGCTATATGATGAAAGGCATAGTAATAATTCATCTCAGGTACAAATAACAATGTATTCGTGATGTTTCTTAGAAGCAAGGGCTGTGAGACTGCCTCTGATGTTGTTTGGACAGATCAGGATACCATGCTTGGTAAACTAAAGGGTCAGGAACAATGATGATGACCCTCAATGAAATGGAAGGGCACGGTAGTTGGAACATTGGGCTAAGTATGACAGTTGTGAGGATGATAGAGGATGGGGCATTGTTTTGTTGCGTTGTGCACAGTGGCACCATGAGTCATCCCAACTTGATGTACCCAACAGCAACATATATTTTTTAAGTGGTAATATATTATTGGTATGTCAAATATTTGATCTTATATGATCTGTCAATTATTCTAAATAAAATATGAAATGAATCTTTAGAGCTCATACATGCAGACAGCATGACTTTCTTGAAACTTTCTATCTTTTCTTAAAGGCTGTTTCCTTCATGCCAACTATAATTCATGGTGTCTATTATAAGTGTTACCGAGTAGAACTGAAGTCCATAGAAGGTTCAGGGCTGAGTACCAGTCTTGCTCTTAGATGCCTATTAAAAACAAAAATCAAAAAAACACTAAGTTGATTCTAACTCATATCGAGCTCATAGGGCACAGTAAGTAGAACTGCCTCTGAGTGTTTCAGAGATTGAAACTCTTTACAAAAGTGGAAAACCTCGTGTTTCTACCAGAGAGCAGCTGGTCGTCCAAAGTGCTCACCTGATGGTTAGCGGACGACCATAGCACACACTATACCATCAGCAGTTCTAAGATTCCTGTAGACGAGTTAAACCTTTTGGTTAGTAGTGGAGAAAGTAATTTTACCAGGGCCGCCTTTGAATCTCTTATTCTTTTCCACACTTGATCTTAGCCAAAAGGCCGAGAAGCGATACATCTCTTATTCTTTTCTTTCCTTCTTTCTCTTAGGCGTATACATTTAGATTGATTTTTCTGAATGCTTACATACGAGGGGTACTCCTCAAAAACGGAATTTCTTTTTCAAAGCTATGTATTCATAATATTATTTTTTACAAAACAACTTTATCATCTTCAAAGTACTCTCCATTGCACTTAATACATTTGTGAAATCTGCAATTCCATTCTTGGAAGCATTTTTCAAACTCTTTTGTTTGGATGGGTGACAACACTGCCCCCTGTTTTTTTCTTCACCTCTTCTAAGTCATGTTCCTCTTCACTCATGGAAACAAAAGGAAGTCACACAGAGTAAGGTCAGGTGCGTAAGGTGTGTGGGCAAAAGGAGCGTGCTGGGTTTTTGGGGGTTTTTTGTGCCCAAAACTGGTGCACTGAGATGGCTGAATTAGCAGATGAAGTGTCATGGTGGTAAAACTAGTTCCTCATCTGCCACATATCAAGCCTTTTTTGGCACACTGTTATACTCTCTTTTCCGAACCTCTAAATAAAAGAAGCCTCTAAATAGAAAGCTGATTAACAGTCTGACCTGGGGGAACAAACTCCAAATGCATTACAAGTAGATATTTTCATTCATTCAGGAAGTTGTCAGATATCCAGAACAAGGTTTTTCATCAATCATCATTTCATCTTTTTTGAAAAAAGAAAAATCACTCTCACACATGAGTTTTCCTATAGCGCTATCCTTATAAGCTGTATTCAACATCATAACAGCTTATGAATCATTTTTCCTGATCAGGAAATAAAATTTCATGCTGTTCTCTTAAATCAGGCATCACAAAAAATGAGGTACAAACAAAACTGCTTTTATGGCAAAATTCACTGTGACTAGAGAGAACCTTCCCAGGCAATGCCACTGAGTGCACTAACTCAGAGTACGTTGCTCAATGCTCACGTAGCACAGAAAAATGCATATTATGAAAGCTTGACTCACCAGAATACCATACGCTCAGCTGAGATTTTCCACCTTTTTTTGCATGCCCCCTAGTTTATGCAAACACTTCAACATTGCTTCTTGATTAGGAATGATTTTGTCCAATATTAGACATTTTAAAATATCTGGAAATTTTATTTGATTATTACAATTTGGAGGAGGAGTGTTACTGGCACCCAGTGGGTAGAGAAAAAAAGGATTACAAAAAGAAAATCATTATCTAGCCCCACATATTCATAATGTCAATGTTAATAATTGCTTACTTATCTGGAGAATTAAATTTCCTATTTGGTTTTCCAAACCCTCAAGTCATAGATTTTCATTGATCTCATCTACAGATCATGAAATAAATGCAAGTTGTCAAAGATTCCTTTTTACTTGGATAAACAGTCAACACTTATGGGAATAGTGGTCAAGAAATCAAAAGGCATTCTGCACCAGGTAAATCTGTGCCAAAAAGGAAAACATATTTAAAATTGTTAAAAAACAAAGATGTTATTTTGCTAAACGATGTGCAGCTGATCCTGATGGTATTTCAATTGCCTTGTGTATGTGGAATACGGACAATAAAAAGGAAAACCAAAGAAGTGATGTGTTAGAATTGTGTTGGTGAAGAATAGAATACTGAATATACATATCGTGGTCTTCCTGCAGTGAGGATGCTTAGACTTTACTTTCATTATCAAGAATGACAAACTCCTGGAGAAGAATATCATTGTTGGTAGAAGGTCAGCACAAAGGGGGAGGTAGATTGACATAGTGGATGCATTGAATGACTCAAACAGATTAATCACTCCACTACACACAAGATCAGATACCTAACACAAAGCAATAAATCCTAACAAAGTATGTGTTTCTCCTCTAAATATTCTCTATATCTTATGGTTACCTTGGTCTGAAGTAACTATACACAACAAATATCTGGAAAGAATATTTAAAAGAGTCCATCTAAGTTATTTTGTTGCTTGGTAGATGGTCAATATGTTGAAGTGTTTTGTTTCAAACTGTGTTTTAAATATTACCTTCCCAGAGTACAAGATCCCTAAAATCATCTGAAAGGTTTATGTGTTGAGCTGCTAAGGACAAGGTTGGCAATTCGAACCTGTCAGCTGCTCCAAGGAAAAATGATGTGGCAGTCACATTCTCTCCCATCATGTGCTACACCTTCGGAACCCCTGGGAGCATTTCTCTTCTGTCCTATAGGGTCACTATCAGTTGGAATTGACTTGATAACAGTTGGCTTACTGTAGCTATATGGATTATAATATCCATGCCTCAAAATAGTATTGGACAAACAGTACTTCATGCGATTAAAAAAAAGGTTGTTGATAATCTTCTTACCTGAAAAGACATGAGAATGAAGCCAGCCTTGCTTCCTGGTCCTTGACCTTTCCATAAAATTATTTCAACTTTAAAACCACTACATTTCTCTGATTTCAACCTGTAATTAAACATGATTAAAAGATAAAATCCAGTTGCAAAAAAAGGTAAGAGGTGTAACATCTAACTTCCTCCAATTTCACAAGGAGAAGGGCGAACCAAACTCATCCGAGTAACTAGACCAGGGGGATTCCTATGAGGCATGCCTCCACCTGATGACACCGTCCCAGAGCCCAGCTTTCTTGACCAACTCTGGCATCCTTCCCAGGGGTCTCTGCTAATGGCCACAAAGGACTCAGAGAGAATAATGATGATTATAACGTTTTAAACAGAAGCTATCAGGTTACAATTCAGGATCAGACATGTTCAAGACAGATGCATTTGGTCAGGGCAGCCTCCTTAACAACATGGCTGCAGATAAGCTTCTTTCTCTGTTTCTCAACTCTCAGCCACAGGCCCCTTGGCCTCTGTCATGCTGGGGCAATGGTACAAAGATCTTCTAACACTGTGGATGACACCCAAAGGACATGTCATTTTGCCATAAGTCTCTGTCCAAAGGTGCTCTAGCTCACTGAGTCAGCAAAACTAGTTCCTTTGATGCAGCATCTGGAGGCCCTCCACAGAACAGAAACCTTCAGCACAAAGGCATGCAGTTTCACTCGCTCTGTGGACCAGGAAGCCCTCGGCTTGGTCTCATGGCCTGTCTCTTGGTTCTGCTGCTGCTGTGCCTCTGTTACTCTTCTATCACTCCTCTGGTTGTATAGTTCTCCATTCCTCGATTGAGGAGGTTCGATGCACAGGGATCTCAATGTCCAAATGTCACCCTCCTGGTTCTTTTTTATTGATACTAGTGAGATGTACCCCCACTCCATCCTGCTTCTGAGATAGCTCACTGTATACCCACCATGTATACCCACCAACCAGAGGTGCCCTGATGGTGCAGTGGTTACTTGTTGGGCTGCGATCTGAGTGGTGGGCTGTTCGAAATAACCATCAGATCCTGGGGAGAAAGACTGAACTTTCTACTCCAGTAAAAAATTACTATCTCAGAAACCCACGGGGAGGAGGGGGGTGGCGGTGGGGGGGATATCAGTCAGCAATGACTCAATGGCGGAAAGTTTAAGTGAGTTTGGCAACCACAATTAACCTTGTTAACAATTATTCAAAACTGAGTCATATAATCCTATCAGTACCTTCTCCCACCCTTTCTCGTGAGACACATCATGAAAAGCAAAATTAATCAATCCTCATGGGGAGTGTGGTGGAAATCACAAAGATAATTGCTAGATGAGCCATAGCAAACAATTCACAGTCCCACACTAATCAATGTATATGTATGTATATTTGCTGAGCACTCTACAAACATTGGCAACATTCCATGTACAATAGCAAAGCAGTGAGGGTGAGTGCTTTAGAATCAGATTGCCTAAAATCAAAGTTTAATTCAAACACTCATAAATGCATTGAACTTGACTAATGTGTCTATCCAAACCAAAACACCAAACTCACGGCCATCAAATTGATGCGGATTCATAGCCAGCCTAGAGGAGAAGGTAGAACTGCCATCTTTCTCCCAACCTGTCTACACTAATTTGAAAAATAGTTTGTGGGGTTTAAAAGTGATAACGTAGTGTTCAGTTAATACACTGTCAGGTCCACTGCTGGTTCATTGACCTCCCTCCCTGGCTGGCATACGTGTGGCAGGAGAGCACCGCCATGTAACAGACACTTCACTTGTGGAGGAGTTTCTCTGATGGAGCACTCCCTGCACGTAGTGAACCCTGATATGAGAAGGAGGCGATTATTTTTCCTACCATCGATGTCAGCCGCCCAACTGGGACATGAATCGGGAGTATTCATGATGTGCATTGCCTGCAACACTGCTGCCACCACGACCCACACAGTCAACATTGTAGAAAACCTTATAGGAGATTCCATTTCATCAGTGGAACTTAAAGACTCTATCTAGATAAGATTGCAGCTTAATTCCTCGATTCTGGTTTGTAGTGTTGTGGAATTTTATATGGATCAAGAGGCAGTTCTGTAAGCAGAACATGATTTAAAATTAGTAAAGGTATCTGTCAGAGTTGTATTCCTTAACCATACTACTCAATCTATATGTTGAGCAAATCATTAGAGAAGCTGGATTAGAGGAAGAAGAATACAGCACCAAGATTTGAGGAAGATTTATTAACAATCTTCACTACAGATATAGATATGTAGCTGACACAAACCTGCTTGCTGAAAGTGAGAAGTGCTTAAACCCTTGCTGATGAAAATCAAGGATTGCAGTATTCAGTATGTATGGCAGCTCAATGTAAGGAAGACCAAACACTCACGAGTGGACCAATAGTAAGCAACATCAGGATAAAAGGTTGATGTGGTCAAGGATTTTGTCTTGCTTGCATCAGTCAATGCTCATGGAAGAAGCCATCAAGAGATCAATAGGTGAGTTACATTGGGTAGTTCTCCATAAGACCTCTTTAGAGCATTGAAAAGCAAGGATGTTACTTTGAGAATTATGGTATGGCTAACCTAAGCCATGGGATTTTCAATTGCCTCATATGGATGGGAATGTTGGACAATGAATAAGGTAGGTAATAAGAATGTATGCATTTGAATTGAGGGCTAGTGAAGGATATTGAAAATACCATGGAGTGCTAAAGGGACAAAACGATCTGTCTTGGAAAAATTGCAGCCAGAGTGTTTTGTAGAGACAATTGTGCCAAGGTTTCATCTTACATGCTTGGATATGTTGTCCTGAGACACCAGTCCTTGGAGAAGGACATCATGCTAGGTAAAGAGGAGGGGCAGCAAAAGAGGTAGGCCCCCAATGAGATGAATTGACACAATGGAGCAATTTTGAGGATGGCTTAGGACCAGACAATGTTTCATTCTGTTGTGCATAGGGTTGATATGGTTCAGCATGGACTGGCTGTTACCTAAGAGCAACACCAGCAATCTGATGTAAGATGGGGCTTTCTACTTTGTAGAGAGTTACAGTCTGGAAAGTTCACGGAGGCACTTCTACGCTATCCTACAGGGTTGCTATAAGTCAGCATTTACTAGATGGCAGTGAGTGTGTGAGAGAACTCACACAGTGCTGGAAGATGGGCCCTTCTGGTTATTGTTGTTAGGAACAGTTGGACCAGTCCCACCTCACGGCAGCCCTGTGGACCACACCAGGAAGTGCTGCACCCTCCTACCCCATCCTCATAATGGTCCTTTGTTGGAGGCCATTGTTGCAGCCACTGTATCAATTCATCTGGCCTTCCTCTTTCTCGCTGCTCCTCTACTTTACGAAGCATAATGTTCAGGGACTGGACTCTCCTCATAATATGCCCAGAGCAAAAGTAAGCCTGGCTATCATTGCCTCTGAAGCATAGTGTGGCTATACTTCTTGTGGGAAGCACTCAAATTACAATTGAGAAAGATGCCACCTCAAAGTAGAGTATACGTAATTGCTTGCTTAGGGCATAGCTGTCAGGACCTGTATTCACTGTTGTAGCATGAATTAAAAGGAGAATAAGCAGCTGCAAAGAAGCATTAGCAATTTGAACATAGAATGTACAAAATATACATCTGTGAAACTGAAAGTTGTCAAAAATGAAATAGAATAATTGCAGATTGATAGCATAGACATTGATGAGTTCAAATAGACTTGTAATGGCGGTTTTGAATACAATAATATGTGGTCTGCCATGCTGGGAATGACAAAGTGAAGAATGGTGTCACAGTAATAAGAATATTTCAAGATCTATCTTGAAGTACAGGACTGTCGATGATAGAATAACAGCCATTGCCTAAAAGGCCTACAAAGAAACCTCATTAAAAGAATTACTACACAAATATATGTACCAACCATTAATGCCGTAATAAGTAAATTGAAGGTGTCTTCAGTCCAAAATTGTTAAAATATGTAATCTACAGGGATACATAATTACTGATAATCGTGATGAAAAGGGTAGGCACAAAGAAGAAGTACTGGTTTTCATAAAACATGGCTTTGGTAATAGAAATGACATCAGAGATCATATGATAGATCATATGATAGAATTAAAGACCAATGTCCTATTCATTGAAAATACATTTTATCAAAAACATAAGTGATGCCTATCCACACAGACCTTGCCAGATGAAATACATAGGAATACAATTGACTATACAAGTGAAAGAGACGATTTCATCCATCAGAACAAGGCCAGAAACCAACTGCAGAACAGGCCATCAATTAATCATATGTATTTCAACTTGAAGTAGAGGAAAACAAAACAAGTTCACAAGAACCACAGTACAACTTTCAGAATATACCACCTGAAGGTAAAAGTCATTTCAAGAGCAGATTTGGAAGCATCTCAATTGGTATTCCACTAATGTTTGGATGTTTGCTTTTCACCAATGTCTCAATGCAGCTTGAACGTCTTCCTTCAATGATCCACTGCTCCTTGATCATACGCAACTCCTGAAATTGTTAAATTATTGGTACAGGAACTGTAGATTGCTTCCATCTTCCTACATTGTTCAATAGTTTCCCCATAGAGTCCTTCACTATTGCTAATAGAAGCTTGAATTTTTTCGTCAGATATTTTAACTTGAAAAACCTGAATGTGACCTTCCCATTGGTTTTCTAACTCCATGCTCTTGTGTATTTCATTAAAATACTTCTCAATCTATCCTTTGAAACCTTCTATTCAGCTTTCTAACTTCATGATTTCTTGCATTTACTTTAACCACTCTACATTTCAGAGCAAGTGTCTGTGTCTCCTTTGACATGCAGTTTGGTCTTTTCTTCCTTCCTTGTCTTTGTAATGACTTCTTGCTGTCACCATATGTAACCTCCTTGATGTCACCTTCCCCCACCCCCATCTCCTCTAGTCTTCAAGGGCCCTCAATGTTTAACATGTCAAATAAAGTCTCAAGGTGATCTCTAAATTCACCTGGGATGTTTTCAAGGTTGTACCTTGGATATCATGAACCCATTTAATTTTCTTCACCTTCAACTTGCATGTGAGCAATTGATGGGCTATTCCAGTCAGTCCTAGACTTTATTCTGCCTGATAATATCGAGCTTTTCCATTGTCTTTTTTCACAACTCTACCTGATTTGATTTGGTTTCTTTCATCCAATGTATATAGTCCATGTATATAGTCTTCATTAAAATTATTGAAAAACACTATTAATGGCTGATAAGTTATTGGTTTTTGCCAATTTGTATTATTTAATCTTGGGCATTGTTTCTATAACCAAGGCCATATCTTCTAGCTAATGGTTTATCTTCTTTGTCTCCAACTTTCACATTCCAATCACTATCAATATTTACTGAATTTCAGACTGTATAATTGGGTAAAAATCTCTAGTTTCTCAATATTTGGCATTGGTGGTTGGAGTGCAAATTTGAATAATAGTCTTCCTTGTAGGCCTATATATGTTGACCCTGTCATTGACACCATTGTACTACAAAATAGAACTTGAAATGTCACTTTTTATGATCACTATGATACTATGCCTCTTGACCCTGTCATTCTCAGCATAGTAGATCAAATGGTTGTCATTTTTAAAATGGCCAGTTCCAGTCCATTTCAGCTCAGTGATGTCTATAGTATCAATCTTTATAAATTATATTTTATTTTTGATGATTTCTAATTATCCTACATTCATATTGTAAACATTCCATTTTTTTGGAAAATTAATGGATGTTTGTATCTACTCCTTTTCACTTTGAATTGTGCATTACAAATAAAGGTCCAGAAAGCATTGCGCCATCCACATTAGTAAGGTCAACTCTACTTTGGGAAGGCAGCTCTTTTCCAATTATGTTTTGTGAGTCTTCCAACCTGAAGCAGTCATCTGGTGACACAATATCAGACATTGCTCCATTGCGATTCATGAAGTTTTTATTGGCCAATATTTTCTGAAGCGGATCACCAAGTCCTCCTTCCTTGTCTGGTTTTACCTGATGCCCTGCTAAAACTTGTCCACGACGCGCACTTCTCCCAGGATTTGACATACCAGTGACTAAGTTTCCAGCACAAAAGATATACCCAGGCCACTACAGTATGACAGATGAACATATAAGTGGTGGCAACAGAAGGGAGTTACAAAGAGTTCATGGAATAATTCAGTTTTTTCAAGAACTTTGGAAGACACCTCCTATATGTTAGGAGGAAGAAAGTAGAGAAAGACAGCACATGAGTATATGTAGCTAAAATGAGGAAAGCAACATCATGTCAATACATTGGGTATGATTCTCAATACTTCAATGAATGTGTTTGGAATGTATTTTTTTAAATACACAATAATATACCCAATTTATTTTTGTAAAAACCACTAGACTAGATGATACCTAATAACAGCAAACTTTATTTCACCAGAGTAAAATAAATAAGTAAATTCTGTTGAATTTTGCTTTCCAAATCATCTCTTGTATTTTTAACTGAGCTCCAAGGGGACTTATGATACTCATATATATATAGATACTGTAGGGTAGTACAGGATGCTGAAGTGTTTCAGGGACATCTGTCCATATCGCATTATCAAGTCTATGTAGCTTGCCTTCATACATCAATCCATACAGTTTAGCATGTCTTACATTGCACAATCTGGGTTTTATTTGCACAATATGGTTGATTGCTTTTCAGCTCTCAATCAATTGTAGGATCACCGGAATCATACTTACTTCTATAGCACGTCACTTGGACATGAAACTTGCAGGTGGCCTCTTTCTCATGTTATTTGGGTGTTTCTTTAGTGCCAACACCACAGGTAAACAGATAACACTTCTCCTTTTTCTTAAATTTCTTTACTATAACTGGGCCTTTCTTTCATTGAATTTGCTCTTTTCCTTGGTGTAGCCTGAAAAGGGGACCTAGTACTCATTTTTTCTCTTTGCTGGATCCTTCTCAAATGTCTCTTCTCTTCAGAAACCCTTTTCCATTTTTAAGCCTCAGGGGCAAAAAGAATTATTTATCCATCAAGAGTGTCCTCTTCAGCCCAATTTATTGACTTTGTGCCGAATAGTTAGCGTCCCCAGGGAAATTCAATTGCCTGAAACAGTGAGGAGGTTACGTGTCTATTTTTATTTTTACATCTCGCTCTTTACAATCTTGCTCATATAGGTTAATGGGGTTCACACTAGGTTTCGTGTTGGCATAGAGGTATGGAATAAAGGACCAAGGATGAAAAAGTCATATATCATATTATCTCACCCTATCTATAAACCCAATGGTAAGATGTGATCTCAGACATAGATAATACTTAACTGCCTTAAAGTTATAAATAAGGAAAACACTTGTCACATAAGGCAAGTCAAATTGGTAAAAATTTCAAGTCTCGCATCTATATGTCATTTGATTTTCTGATAAACTTTTCTCACAAATTTTAGAAAAAGTTGATATATTATTTTTCCATGGAAATATTTTAAATTTAAGGAAAGATCAAATAGAATTATGCTATTTCTTTAGGACAAAGGATAATTAAAGACCATTTATACATTTAAATGTGAAATTGAAATATACATTTTATCTATTTTGAGGTATAAAAAGTATTTTTCCTTGCTTACCACTCCCCTGTGTGTAATAAATTAAAGTAGCTTGTAAAAAATATTGGTATAAAAAGTTTAGTTGAATTTCACTAGAGTAGTGAAAAACATTTTTAAAACTTTAGGTACTAATTTATTGAAAGAAGAATTAGTAGGTATATCTAGGAATTTGAAACATTTTACATAGAGAGTTTAAATACAAAATTCTATGTCTCCCAGATTTAGTTTTTAATCAACTGTTTTAGTGTAAACCTCACAGAAAACCACTTTGGAAGTCCTTTTGTATAATTCATTAGACATGCGTCCTTAATATTATAAAAAGCCTTTTAAGGACTAATTAAAATATATAAGGGGATTATATGAAGTTTCTCGGTAAGTATAATTAATATCCCAAATATAATTTGAAAGGTTAACAAGCACTTTAAAGCAACCGAATCAAGTACAGAGCAATTGACCTAATGGAATTAGATGCATTTAGAGAATAGGATATTACTCTTCTCATTATATTGAAATCTATATTTCATTATGCAACAATTCCCAGATGGGGGTTGCTATGAGCTATATAAAATGACATTTGAGTCATCATAAAATCAATTTTTTGTAATAAAATTATAATAAAAATTCCAATATTTTAGTTAAGTTATTTTAAAAACATCATTATAAAATAGTCTAATATTATATGTTTCATGAGAATTAATTGAGTAAACTGCTATTTGTCAGAAAAATGTTTGACGACGAACCACAGAAATGAGCAAGGCACAGTCTCTATTCTCAAAAGCAAAGGTCTACTGAGAAGACCACAAGGAATCAATAACAAAATATATCTTAAAAGATATTTTATTGGGTGCTCATACAGCTCTTGTGGTGTAATAAGTGTACAATAGAAGGGGTTAGAAGATTTAATGGATGTTTTTAAAGAGGCATCCAATTCCAATTAAAGTAAGATGAGCATTAGAAAATATTTCCAAGTGGAGATGACACTTGTCTGATTGGGGAAGAGTGTATGTCCTCACTAAATGCACAGGAAGACCTAGTGCAAACAAGACTTAAAAATGCTGCTAGACCCTACAACATAAAGGGCCTCTCATTTCAACCTGAAAAGTACATTTTAAGTTGAAAATCCCCTCATGGCTAATAGTCACAAAGTGAAATGAAAAATTATATTTTAATACAGTTTATTCGAGAGATTCAGAAATGAAATCACAGTTCAGTCCTCTAAAGCAGGAAGATAAGAGGACTATTAAGAAATGAGAAGTGAGCAATAAAATTCAAGTCATCTCACAGTACTACCTGTTTCGATAGGTTAAACATTCCCACCCATGCTTGTATGATGCCATCATGGAAGTATACGTGGACAACCTGGAGGAATGGCATAAGCTGGCGCCGTGTCATAATATTTTCAAAACTGCATGCAGCCAATCGGAATTCTGTTTATCAGCTCTAGAGTCTTCCTGACGGCAGATGTCGGCAACATCGCATCGTGTTAAACCAGTGAGTTGTATCTAATGCTTCCAGTTCCTCTCGGTCATGTGTAACTTAGAGAACAAAGTTTGAGGCTAGTTTCATAAGACACAAGCATTATTACTAGTGTGATGTTTTTCACATTTGTTTAATCGGCCATTTCTTCTCTTGGGACACATCTATACTAAGAGAAGAGTTCTAGAGGGTCTTGCCCATCGACTATAAAGAGAATGAGGAGACTGTCAGAGTCGGTCTACTACCCAGGAAAGTTTCAATCATGTATTCAAATCACAGCTTGTCTATGACATAAACTGCAAATAAACAAAGTAACAGCTTGTAAAGAGTAATGTAGTGAGAAGTTAAATGGAATAAACATTTTGGAACACAGACAAACCTAGGAGGAAGCAGATAACTGTGACCTGGAAGGAGTCCTACTCATGGTGACCACAGGTGCATCAGAGTAGACTGAGGCAGGGGATTTCCAGCGGCTACTTTTTTAGAAAGTCATGTATTCTTTTTGAGAGTACTACAGAAATATAATTAAACCAAAAGATATATTACCTTTAAAATAAATAATCCAATCAAAATGAGTAAGAGCGTGACAGCTCATAACTTTACATGAAAGCCCTCTAGATTCCTAACTCCTCAGATGCAAACATTGGTCTATTGGTCTGAGTGGCTTTTAAAGGAAACGTAAAACTGAAGTGGACTTGAATTCTTTAGTGGCATACACGTTCATTTCAAGCAAGCAAGCAAGCAAACAAGCATACATAAACCACGTGCTTCCACCTTCGAATTTCCAGCAATTGAATATAGACGTAGAGACTATTGACAGTTACACTGAACTGGAGCTGGAGGCTTTCAGGTGGTCACGATGGAAAGCCTATAAGCGTGTCAGTGAAGTTATGGACTGGAGAATCCAATATAAGTGAGGGAATAAATAAAGATAGAAAAGAACTGGTAGAACATAGAGTATTGGGAGGACTGGATGCCACTTTGAACTTAGGGAATAGGTAAAGTGAGGTGGTGTGGAAAATAAATGAGACCAAAAATAAAAAATCCAGAAAGCCTAGAAAGGGATATTTACACAAAACACTTCAAACATGTGTGATCTTTTGTCACCTAAGAGAGTGACCAAGGGATGATATAACTGAGCAAATTATAGAACAAATTTACTAGCAATGAAAGTGTCAGAAAACCAAAAGGAACAATAGAAATAAGAATAGGATCTTTGGTGGTAAGGAAGAGAGTAACACAGCTCCTAAAGAACTGGGTAAACAGGAATGTCGTGGGGTTGTTTGGCTTTTTTTCCTTTTTCTACTAAGAGAGTGACTTTATTATATAAATAGTCTTTAAATGCACACAGATTACAATGGTGTTTGTGCCCCAACAGTTAAAAGCAACAAACCTGAGGATTAAAAAACAAATACCACCACCCAAACAAAGGAAACTCACAGATAGTTGGAGACCTGCTAGGCCGAGGAGGCACAGAAAAGCCCTGGTCAAGTTCATGAGTGGTGAGACACAGGGATCAGAATAACAACTGGGGAAGGTTTCACAGGAGGAGGAAGACCCTGAGAGACACGAATGATTTGGACGGATGGCAAAGGCGTCCCAGATGGGGGCAGCAGCATGAGCAAAGGCCCTGAGTTAGGAATGAGCAGAGCATGTGGAAAGGTAGGTGAAGGCCCGGCCACAGCTGGAGCAGCACATGAACTCTGTAGAGGAACAGGAGTGAAGGTCAGAGGAGGGCACCGGGCACTGATCAGGGATGACCCACTCACTTTGACAGGCTTCTTCTCCACAGGGTACAGTTTCTGATGCTGCACAAAATTTCGGTACCATGTGGAGGTTGTCCCACACACCTTGCACTCATAAGGCCTCTCCCTGGTCAATAATGGCATTAAGAAATAGAAGGTGGTACTGACAATTTTCTGTAGATCAAATGTTGGACATGCGCATTACACTGTTTTACAAATGAAATATATGTGTCATTTGTATGGCAAAGGACCTCAGTGTATCCTCACACCTTGAGATATAAGAGATGTAAAAGAGTGAGCAGTCCATTAGATAATGACATAATCTGAACCTTCAAGAAACCAATTAGAAAACTGGCTACTTATCTTACTAACATCGTTCCCTCATTGAGGTTGGTTCTACCTACTCACATGAACAAAAGTGGTATTGTTATCTATTATGGCATTGTGTTAGTCTGGGTAGACTAGAGAAACAAATCCATGAACACATATATATGTATAAGAAAGAGATCTATGACGTGGGGGTGTGCAAAAAAAAGAAAGAGATCTATTTATATATTTATAATCATTTTATTAGGGGTTCATACAACTCTTATCACAATCTATACATACATCAATTGTGTAAAGTACATTTGTACATTCATTGCCCTCATCATTCTCAAAACATTTGCTCTCCACCTAAGCCCCTGGCATTAGCTCCTCATTTTCTCCTCCCTCCCTTCTCCCCCCTCCCTCATGAACCCTTGATAATTTATGAATTATTATTTTGTCATATCATGACCTGACATATCCCTTCACCCACTTTTCTGTTGTCCGTCCCAGGGAGAAGGTCACATGTAGATCCTTGTAATCAGCTCCCCCTTTTCAACCCACCCTCCCTCCACCCTCCCTTTATTGCCACTCACACCACTGGTCCTGAAAGGATCATCCATCCTGGATTCTGTGTTTCCAGTTCCTATATGTACCAGTGTACATCCTCTGGTCTAGCAAGACTTGCAAGGTAGAATTGGGATCATGATAGTGGGGGAGGGGGAGGGAGGAAGCATTTAGGAACTAGAGGAAAGTTGTATTTTTCATCATTGCTACATTGCACCCTGACTGGCTCATCTCCTCCCCGAGACCCTTCTGTAAGGGGATATCCAGTGGCCTACAAATGGGATTTGGGTCTCTACTCTGCACTCCCCCACTCATTCACTGTGGTAAGATTTTTTGTTCTGATGATACCTGATCCCTTGGACACCTTGTGATCACACAAAGGCAGGTGTGCTTCTTCCATGTGGGCTTTGTTGCTTCTGAGCTAGATGACTGCTTGTTTACTTTCAAGCCTTTAAGAGCCCAGATGCTAAATCTTTTGATAGCCGGGTACCATCAGCTTTCTTCACCACATTTGCTTATTCACCTGCTTTGTGTTCAGCGGTTGTGTTGGGAAGGTTAGCATCATAGAATGCCAATTTAATAGAAGAAAGTATTCTTTCATTGAGGGAGTACTTGAGTGAAGGACCAATGTCCTTCTGCTACCTTAATACTAAACCTATAAACATATGCACAAAGATCTATTTCCCCATCCTCATATATAAATATATTTGCATATATACATGACTTTATCTAGACCTCTATAAAAGCCCTTTGCCTCCCAGCTCAATAAAGAGATTTATATACAAGAGCAATTGAACATTGAGAAAACATCCACAGCCGAGACAAGATCAAGTCCATAAGTCCGATATTAGCCCATATGTCCCATACCAATCTATAAAGTCCTCTTCAGACTCATGAAACACATGTAATGATGCCGAACATAGAAGGTCACAGGCCAGTGGGTAGATAGTCTTTGGATGGAGTGGCATTTGAAACAACTCAGTGCTGGCAGGGGTCTGTGCAGGGCTTCCCTGGGCTGCATCAGGGTGGGTCCATGTGTCTTGTCAGCTGCTCTGTCTCCCAGAGTGTGAGCAGAGAGAGAGAGAAGTGTCTCCCGCCTCCAAGGAGGAGGTACCAGATTTCCCAGAATTCTCAGGAGAAGGCCATGCCCACACAGAGGCCTCATTGGCTCTGACCTGATTGGCAAGCTAGACTCCACCCCTGCACACATAATCCTCTCAAATTGGCAATTATATAAGTACCACAGTGTAGAAAAATAATCCTAAGCACTTCAAAATGTATGGGCCTAAAAAATACTTTTATTTATTTTGGTTACAGATCAATAGTTTGGACAGGGTTCAATACAAATAGTATATTTATGTTTTCCTTAGCATCAACTGGGACCCTGCAAGACTGGAAAGCTGAATCATCTAAAACTTTTCTTTACCTGTGTGTGGTTGATGCAGACGGTGACCTGTGACTTTGGAAACTCTTGGCCAGACCACTGTCATGTGTCTTCTCCAGGTGATGAGACTCTCACATCATTGGTTTTTAAGTGCTAGCTTACTGAAAAAGAGTCCAGGGGAATAAATTATCCTTTTGTGACTTAGCCTCAGAAGTCATGAACTCACTTCTGAAATTATTACAAAGGACCACCCATTTTCAGGTGTCTCTGTTTCCTAGGGATGCTGGAGAAGACGTATGACTCCAAGTTGTTGGCTTCAAAGAACACAGCTTTATTTTTCTCAGAGTTCTGGAAATGAAAGATCTAAATTAAGATCGCAGCCATTTTTCTTTATCTGTAACCCGAGGTAGTTCTCAGTTCCCAGATGATCTTTACATTGTGCCTGCCTTTCCCCTTGTGTCTAATGTGCTTACTTTATAACACAGCAGTGATTAGATTTACCAACATTGCAGAACAATTTGTATAACATATTGGTAAAGGGAACCAAGCTGACTATGCAAACAATCACCCCAAACAGAATAAAATATTAATTTTAAAATATATGTTTCCCTTATTTTACAGAATATAATGCATCCTTTGTATATCTTAAGAGTCCATCTAACCACAAGCATTAATTTCATAAGGATAGTTCAATGTCTTAAATCAAGGTGTTTTCTAATTTATAAGTTGTGTTCTTGTTCTCATGGACTTGTTTTAACTTTCTTCAGCCACCACAGGAATTTCCCTTCGGGCTATCAATCCTCTGTTCCCCAGCCAGCGCCTGGCCTTGTTTTGAATGATGATGTTGAGCTTCTTTCCACAGATATGGTGAATTTGATTCCTGTATTCTTTTTGTCTGGTAAAATCCATGTGTATGGTTGTCATTTTATATTGTGAAAACAGGTATTTTCCATGAAGAAGTTGGTCATTTTGCACAGTTTTATCACGGGACCTCCAGCCTTATTTTCTGATTACTGGACCTGCCTCAAGAAGCTCTCGTGGTGTAGTGGTTTACATATTGAGTTTCTACCTATCAAGTCATCAGTTCGAACCTGCCAACTGCTACACGAGAGGAGCTAAGGCTGTCTGCCCTTCCAATTATGTAAAATCTCAGAAAACCAACAGGGCAGCTCCATTCTGTCCGCAGGGTTGAGTTGGAACCACCTTTGTTGCCAGGAGTTGTTGGCTTTTGGTTTCCTCCTTGTTAGTTCCAGCATTCCCAATCTAATCTCCAGTAGTTATCAGTGTATCCTGATTGCAGTTTGATCCCTTGCAAACTGAGGAAGTTGGTAGAACTCTTCAATTTGTTGTGACTTGCTCTAGTCTGGGCATGCATTTGAATAATAGTTGTATTAACTGGACTTCCTTGTAGGTATATTGGTATTCTCATATCACAGATATCATTGTATTTCAATGCTAGATTTGGAATTATCTTTTTCATGATGAATGCTCCATCATTCCTCTTGCATTTGTTATTCCAAACCTAATAAATCGTTGGATTATTTGACTCAAAGTAGCCTCTGTCAGTCCATTTCAGCTCACAAATGCCTAGGATATTTATGTTTATATGTTCCATTTTCAATGATTATCAATTATCCTAAATTAATATTTTCTAAATTCTGATCATCAATTAATACTTGAAGCTGTTTCTTCTCTTTCTGAGAAGCTTCCCATCTGCCATGTCATTATGGTTGACTCGACTTTGATAGGGCAGCTCTTCCTCGGTCTCATGGGGGCCTTATGGTCTGAGGAGCTCATCTTCTGGCACTTAAGCTGATGAGGTTTTGCTGCTATACCCATAAGATTTTCAGTGGACAGCTTACTCCTTCATCATATTCTGTGCTCAGGCTTCTTCACCAGGGGAGACTCTGGTGGTACATGAACTTTTAGTGGAATAGGTTTCGCATCACAGCAACACACTAGACACCACAGTACGATGAACTGACAGCCAAGTAGTGGTGGTGAGGTCAGTCTTACGGGAGAGGTCTACTTTGTCTTAATAGGTCGCTGAGCCCTATCCAAGAGCAACAGGTTGGCTTTTGATTTAACTCTTCAAACTACTCCACACATTTTCCTAATTTTAAGACATTATAACTATAAAATAATAAATGTATTAACAAAAATCAGTTGAAGAGTTAGTCTCAAGTTGTTCAAGGTATTAGCACTTACTCATCTCACATTTATACATAAATCTTATATATATTACATATTATCTGATATTATTCTCCACGATAAATGGATAAAAGTTTGGGGTTGTCAAGAATTTCATTTTGCTTGGCTTCACCACCAATGCTCATCAAGAGACCAAATGACGCATTGTCAAGAGACCAAATGATGCATTGCAAAGGACGCATGCAAATCTGCTGCAGAAGATCTCTTTAAAATGTTGAAAAGCAAGAAGGTTACTTTGAGGAGTAAAATGAACCTGACCAAGAACATGGTATTTTCTACCACCTCACCTGCTTGTGGAAGTTAAACATTGAACATGGAAGTCCAAAGAAGAATTGATGCATTTAGCTTATGGTGTTGTGAAGAATATTTAAAGTACCATAAACTGTCAAAAGAAAACCATATCCAATTTGGAAGACGTACACCCTGAAAGCTCCTAAGAAGCAAAGATGGTGAACGTTCATCTCACGTCCTTTGGACAGGTTATCAGGGGAACCAGTCCCTAGAGAAGGACATTATGTTTCGTAAAGCAAAGGGGCAGTGAACAAGAGAGGGGCCTTGAGGAGCTGGAGTGACACAATTGCTCCAGCACTGGGCTCAGTTATAAGAATGACTGTGAGGAGGAGTCAGGAACAGGCAGTGTTTCATTCTGTTGTGCAGCGGGTCACTGCGAGACGGAACTGACTCAACGGTTTTGACTCACCCTTATTAGTATATGTACTAGAACACTTTGTCATTCATCTCCAGAATTAACCCTACCTACATAATTTTGTTGTAGAAATCATAACATTAAGATTTTTCTATCATTATAGATTTATGTATCAACCATTCTTAATATAATTGCTATTTTTTTTCTTGAGCTGTATTTAAATCATCTGAGTTTGTGGCTCAGTGACCCAACCTTGTGTCAGTCTTACATGACATAGATTCACATGACTCAACAGTTATGTTTGAATGGGAAATTGATTAGATCATTCATAAGAAAAACACTCCGTGGCATGAGTTGGCATGAGATATATAGAAAACAGAATGACTAGTTAAAAACAAATAATTTTAGCAATCTTCGGTAGACACCTTAGTTCTTGATTTCTCCAAAGACTATTTAAACTTTTGTAAATTTCCCAATTGCTCTTTTGAATAGGCAGAGCACAGTTGGATATGCAAACATGAGTCATACTGAGAGTTTGGGCAGTTACTAAGTGCAGGTATGTGAAAGAACAGCCAAAGGAGAGCAGCTTACAGAGTAGAGATGTCCAGGAACAAATAGTATGTTTAATTAAAACAGTGTAAGGTGAGTGAAAGATGAATTAACATGAAGACCATTCCAATTATCTGATAAATTTTAAATTACACACACAGCAGGTTGAAAGGATTTATAAAGATTTTCAAAGATCAGTATACTTGTATATCACGTAAGTGGCAGATTACTTCTGAACAGTTGAATAAAAATTTATACATTGCATTTATATGAGAAAAATAGTCATCTTAAATTCAAGTTAGAAATGTTGCTCTGAGAAACTTGTTTTACAAAAGATGCCTAGAGGTATTTGGGGATATTTTTATTCTTGGTTAATATTTATACGTTTAACATTATATGCTCAAATGCTATTATAATGTAAATTCTTCAGTTCAAGGTTATCATTAAAACTGAGAGTTATCGAAACTGGCCTTGGAATACCTCTATTTTTAACACCTCAGGAAATAGGCAACCATCTATCATCCATTCCGGGTTTATTGAAAAGCTACCATATTCCAAAAACTATTTTAGGCAGTTTTAGTACTAGACTTGGACCCAAAATCTGCATTTTATTTCTATTAATTCATTCACATTGGGATCGTAGACATGATGTAGTCAGACCACAAAATAGAGACTGAGCTAATAGGTTTTCCTTAATTAATATTTTATTGTGTTTCCATTAAACTTTTACATAGCAGTTTAGGTTGTTACATGACAGTGGTTATGTTCTTCCTGGCATGTGTACATGTACATCTTCATTGTTTCTATTTGGGCTGTTCTATTTTCATTTTTCTAGTTTATCTTCCTCCCTACATCTTCCTTTTTTATTTTAAAATGTTGATTGATCTCATATAGGTGAGTTTTTAAAAGAGCAGAGTACTAATGGGCGATATTCATCATTTTTTGAGTCAGTTTTTAAAATTTAGCTACAAGACGACTTCAGGGGTTTGTTGGGTTCCATTTTTTAAAGAGTACCTCAGGCCAATTGTTACAGGGGATCCTACAATTTAAACTAGTTCATTAAGTCTGTTTTGTTACTTGGTTTGGGGAAACTTGAGTTTCTTGTCCACGTTTTTCTCTTTCTCTGCAAGGGCCCATCTATCATGGCCTGATAACAATGGTTAGTGATTGTAATTGGGCACCATCTAGTTATTTTGTCTCAGTGTAGACAAGGGTGTGGATCATGAATACTATTTAGTAAACTAATTTCCTTTTGAATCTTTGGATTGCTTCTTTCTTTTTCTTTAAACTAATAATTTATTAAATCCTTTGTAGATAGAAAAAGTAACAAAATTATTGAGTCAGGTGCCTAATACATATGAGGTAGGTTCAAAAAGTTCATGGAAAAATTTCATTATTTTTTTTAATGCCATTTTCCATGAACCTTTGAAAGCCCCTTAATACCATTGTATTTCATCATGAAACCATTCTGGACTACGTATATACTGCTATGTAACAAATGACCCTAGTATTTAGTTTAAAATAGCAAACATTTATAATGGCACGAAATTTTCAAACATCAAGACTATGAGAATTGATTTACCAGATATTCTGAGCTCAGGGTATCTTATTCGGTCTCATTCAAGCTCTTGCCTGCAGCTGAGGTTTCTTCAGACTTGATTATGACAGAAATATTCAGTTCACGACACATTCATGCAGAGATGGGAGAAGGCTTCACTTCCTCCCAACGTACCACTCTCTCTCTCTCTTTCTTTCTCTCTCTCTGTCTCTGTCTCTGTCTCTGATGGTTCCTCACCCGGTTTCCTCCAGAGTGAGCAATCTGTGAGGGTGAGAGACAGAGACACAGATAGAAAGGCAGAGAAACAGTGAGGACTCCAGACAAAATCTTCTTTTTATAATTTCATATTGGGAGTGACTAGCTCATTTCTGCCGTGAATTAGAAGATATGAGGCATAGAGATTAACCGTAAAAGAGGGTGGATGAACGTGAACACCAAGAGATGGACTGTCTTGAAGGCTGCTCAGCTTACATAGCCTCATTTTTATTCTGCACTTGGAGATACTGAATGGGAGAGTTATAAGTACCCTACTCAATCTATAAAACCTATATACTGAAGGGTGAAATATAAATTTAGTTCTTTCTGCATCTCTATCTTTTCCCACTGGTTATTATTCCTCACTTATTAGTTTAATGGTTAAATTTTCTTTGTACTTTGCAAAGTGTTTGGTTTCTCTGCTTCACTCTATTTCTGTCAATACCTCTTTCGCATGCCATGACTAGAGAATAATTATTTTCCCATTGGTAGTTTAGTGTAACCTTTATAATTAATATCTTCTCTTTGCATTAGAAAACTGTTTCTCCAAATGTAAATGTAGTACAACTCAGAAGTGCTCCTAAGCTTCCAACCAATTCCTTAAAAGGGTACTCTGGACATGAAAGCTTCTGGAGGAAGCTTCTCCATGCTTTCCTATTACAAATCTCTTTATGTGAAGGAAACTGGGGTTCAAACCGGATTAGAGCGCTGTTTTCTTTTTCCCTCACAAAATTACATTCTTAAACTTGTAACTAAAACCGGTTAAATGGTACCAGATTCCCTTCTGCCCCAGTCAGTAGCAGAGAACTGGATTTATGATGTACTATTTTCAATCCTCAATCCTTTTACAAGCTTTATCACCAGAATTAGGTTTTAGAATTTTATAGCTTCCTATGTGCCCTGAAAGATAACACTGAACTGTATAACTTTGACCTTTTTTCATGTTCTATAATTTCACTGAATTGTCATTCTAATCTTTTGCTTTATAAGCTCAGCAGCCAGAGGAAGGCACAAAAAATGTCTTTTATAATTGGTAAGCAGCCAAAGAGAGACATTTCAGGCCCTCATTTCCCAGCTCTCCAGGATTTCTCAGTTTTGTTCCTTATCCTTTTAAACATTAAACGAAAGCAAATAAATAAACAAAGCATTCTAGAGCAAGGTGTGAAGTAATTGATGTCACGATATGCCTATTTTCTTAAATCACGGGAAGAAATTGCTATCTAAACAATTATTTAATTTAACCTATGAACCACATGAGTGGCATACATGTTTAAGCACTTTGACTACTAAACAAAAAGTTGGCTAAAAATCCCACTGAGAGAAGTCTGAAGAAGGACCCGAGGATGGAGATTTGATAGACCCCAGCCATCTGCAAATCCTATGGATGGATCGCAGTTACACTCTAAAACACAGGTGTCAGAATCCACAGGATGCTAGCTGGGTTTGTTTGTGTTACTTTTTTTTTTCCAAATCATTTTATTGGGGGCTCGAACAAGTCTTATCACAATCCATACATACATCCATTGGGTCAAGAACATATGTACATTTGTTGCCATCATCAT
Organism: Tenrec ecaudatus; assembly: GCF_050624435.1. Taxonomy (NCBI): domain Eukaryota; kingdom Metazoa; phylum Chordata; class Mammalia; order Afrosoricida; family Tenrecidae; genus Tenrec; species Tenrec ecaudatus. Next base: position 68,764,851 of record NC_134545.1, read on the forward strand.
TCTTAAAACATTTACCTTCTACTTGAGCCCTTAATTTATGTTGCTCATTTTCCCCCTCCCTTTCTATTCCCCCCTACCCCATGAACACTTCATCATTCATATACTATTATTATTTATTTTATTTTATTAATTATTATTATTATTTATGTGTGTGTTGCTTTTTAATGAGACATTTAAGGAAACAAGAATAATTTCATCATTGTGTGCACACATTTTTCACTTCATCAGCTTTTAAATGAATACTTAGATATGGTCATCATAAACTGTTCAGATAACCACCCTCTGACAATATCACAGGGTCCGTAGGTGCAATTGTATGGCGATAGTATATAAAGATTATAGTAAAGTCATAGAGAATAAGAGTGATAGGAGAGATGATAAAATAAAGGAGTCAGACACATTTTATAATAGCATACTCACCTCAGCCCCTCTTGGTGGTCCACTTGAAGGTGGATCACAAGAGAAGGAGAGAGCAAATATATTTCTAACCAAGGCTTATATATAGTTAGGGGTGTATAAGTGCCCCTGATTATAGGCAACCTCATATGTCACAGGAAAGGGTTGTACCATAGGCAATACAGCAATGAGAGGGGGATGACATAGGGCTGTACACACAATAGGAAGAGGAGGGAGTAGGGGTACACATGTGACAAGATGGGAAGATCCTAGATTCGAGATGGCAGCCTAACCTTAGTTGTCCTTGACCTGGCTTGACTTATTCTCAGCTCTCCTTCAGGAAAGCAATCCACTATCCTTATCAGCAGGGAGTGAGCCCCACCTATGGTGGGATTGTCAGTAGTCTGATTGCCCTGGATGCCTGATGCTCTCAAGGAGATATCTTCTGAGAACCTTGCTTCCAAGTGTGCTACAATCATTTACCGGTGCTGCAAGCAGTGTCCTAGAATGGGCATACAATGAATATGGGAACAACCTGGGGAGAAACCTTTTTGTGTCCCACCATGAACAATAATGTATGGAGTGCTTTATTACACGCTACAAGCTAAGAAATAAAAAATTAAAAGATTATGCCCTGTTATCCCAAAATAATGATATGCAGGAATGCTATCTGATGAATAGAGTACAGGTCATCCCTCAGTTACAAACATCCTACTTGCCTTCTATGATAGTTCTTTTGTGAACTAACAAAGTGAAATTTTAGTTTGGGTGACTTGTCAAGATAACCAGAACAACAACAACAGCAAAATTAAGGGTCAATTCCATGGAGTGGAAGACTGGGAAAAGGTGTAATGAGCCCTTTCAAGAGCCTAATGTTTGTTATTGAATTACTGGCAGGACTGTGGAGACCCACACACACAGAGCAGCTAACATCTTTGCCAGGGACACATCATTTTTTAGTGGGACCCTATCATCTTTGATC